>NW_009226094.1:76246-86728 GCF_000690835.1 Fulmarus glacialis
CTGCAAGCGCACATTGCCGGGTCATGCTGAGCTTCTCATCAACCAACACCCCCAAGTCCTTCCCCTCAGGGCTGCTCTCAATCCATTCTCTGCCCAGCCTGTATCTGTGCGTGGGATTGCCCCGACCCACGTGCAGGACCTTGCACTTGGCCTTGTTGAACTTCACGAGGTTCACACGGGCCCACCTCTCAAGCCTGTCAAGGTCCCTCTGGGTGGCATCCCTTCCCTCCAGCGAGTCGACCGCACCACATAGCGTGGTGTCATCAGAAAAATTGCTGAGGGTGCACTCAATCCCCCTGTTCATTTCGTGGACAAAGATGTTAAACAGTGCTGGTCCCAATACAGACTCCCGAGGAACGCCACTCATCACTGGTCTCCACTTGGACATGGAGCTGTTGACCGCACTTTGAGTGTGACTATCCAGCCAATTCCTTATCCACCAAGTGGTCCATCCATCAAATCCAGGTGTCTCCCATTTAGAAACAAGGATGTCATGCGGGACAGTGTCAAATGCTTTGCACAAGTCCAGGTAGATTTTCTATAACATTTATTATTTTGTGCGTCTTCCACTACATATTGACTCAATTCATACATTAACTTTTTAATCTGCTTTCTGAATCAAGCAGCTGTGGTCCCTCTATCTCTCTTTATGCAGAAGTATTTCCAGGCTTTTGGACAATGCTTGTTGGTGTGGCAAGACTCTGCTTTGTCCAACTACTCTGTAACGTAAAGGAAACCTAATGCAATACAACCAACCTCCCGTTAAGTATAATAATAGTTATCTTTGTGTATGTTCTCAGGCTTCAGTGACTTTCAATCATCAGGCATACAAATTTGGACCAGTATCTTGAGTGGTACCATCCTTCCTACCACCCTATAGCCCTTGCAGTGCTTGATCTAATCCCATGGCAGCTGGCAGTAGCTCTTCCAGCCCTTCTCAGCTCCTGGGGCCCTTTTCATCCATCGGTTTAAGGGCACTGTAGAAAAAAAGTAAGATGGAGGCATGATCAGATGAAGTGAACTGAGCTGAGCCACGTAACAGGGCAGTGCTGGAATAACCCATCACTGGTCTATCTCACAGCAACACCTTCATGCCCCTCTGCAAGATCTTCCCTCCAGCAGACGTTTTTGACTTGGCAATGACTATAATTGCTTCCTGTATTGAGGTTGCATGGTGCAATATGGTGATTTGTATTCTGAAGACATCTGTAGAGTCAGTATTAATAGAGCAGTAACCAGCAAAAGCCAAAACAGATGTCTAGTGATATGTGGGTTAGTGCCGAGCTCAGAGAGGTTTCCACAATCTTGAATTTCTTCATTAAGAATCAAACCAAAATGCTGACAGTAATCCAGTTTCATGAAAGTGATCCAGGTTTTATGAATCCCTGCAGACAGCCTACTCTCCAGCTCTAACCACAGCCACCATGCAAGCACCGGCCCCCTCTCATACCTGCACCAAGAGCACCCACATCCTTCCCCAGCACAGGGCTGGGCTGAACTGGGCCCAGAGCTGACCTCCTTCTCTGCCCAGGCAGAGAGCAAAGGGCTGCACAGACACAACCTGCCGGCTCCCAGCTGGACTCTGCTGAATAAGAGCGTGTCACAGATCTCTGTAAGATTTGCAGTCATACCCAGCCAAAGGGATATTCATGAATTCTCACTTTAAATCCCATTCCATTTCAAAAATGCTGTCCCCTTGAGATTTTTTTTCAGTACTTGCAAACCTGCCAGGTTTTTTAACGTATAAATAGGAGCATTTAGTAAGAAAACAGGGACATGATTCTAACTCTATCGAAATACATCTGATAGAAAGAGCTTTTAGGAGAAAAAGAATTGAAAAGATTCACTGCTTTTAAAGAACGGTTAAAACCCATCTTTCATTACAGCAAGACCTAGGAGGAATGGCTTTGATCCCTCAATATTATCAGAGCAAAGGCAGTTAATACCTACTTCTAGAGTACCAGCATTAGCTTTTGTACAGAATTCTTTAAATTACTTCTAGGGCTATTAAAGTCAATTGTAAAACACCACTGCGTTTACCTAACCAGAATTTCCCCAGCAGATCAGTCCACAAAAGGCTTTAGATGTTGCAATATCATGTGTTGCAATTCTGAACTTTTGGCACTTTCGACTGGCTTCATCCCACTAACTTTGGGAACCTTAGCCGGGAACAAAAATCTTGCTAGGCTCCTCTGAAGTCAGTGGAGAACTCCAGACAATAATTTAGGTTGACTGTTACATGGGATGAACCCAAGATCTTGGCCCCCGTGGAAATAATCAGCCCTGGGTTATGTACCTAGGCTCCCTGTTGAATACGTGGAGACATCCACATGCCTCTGAATGGGATCTAGGAAAGCCACCAGAAGGAATAGGAAACCCTCTCGCCTAGCTGGCACTAAGGGGCTGGGGGTGAAAGCCTCTTCTCCCTCAGCCCCAGGAAGCTGCTGATGCAACCTTCCCGCTTTCCTTGCTTTCTAGGAGCAGCAAGGAGACACACCCAGGTCTGTGTGAGCCTTGGCCACCCTTCTCTGACCGAGGCAATTTTAACCTAGATCTTGTTGTGGCCACCAGCATATAACTGGATCATGCTCTGCCAGTTTCTCCCAGTGAATTGTTCCAGTTTTTATGAAACGATTACATGTCTGTTGGGCTAGCAGGCCAGAAAATTACCCTCTAATCTAGTCAGTTGGAGTAGGATTGGAAGAGGACTGCATTCCAGTTTTTGCTGTCATGATTATTCAGTTATTTGATATGAAACATTGATTGGAGAAGAAATAAAAACCTTGATCTGATAGAAGAAACGATCATATTTAGTGGCTATCTGAGAATACCTAGTTACTCTCAGCAACGAGATGGTGTTAATCATGTTCCCAAACTATCATTCAAGAAATTAGAGACTTTACTGGCAGAAATGTAGATGCCTAGAGACTTAAGATCCTGACAGGGTCAGCTAGCAGCAGAAACAAGATTTTAAGTATTTAAATTATGATTTCACATCCCCATATACATGTAGGATGTGCTAGAGATACTACGGCTTCCAGCTTTCTGTACAACATGAATCTTATAGGGAAGTCCAACGACTGCAAAGAAAGAAGACATCCTACACTCATTTAGTCTTGTTCCCACATGCAGATGGAGGCATACATGTAGCACACTGCCATTAATAATTCAAAATTTTATGAATAACTATGTCATTTTTGACACAAAGAATGAGTTGACCTGCTGTCTACATACTACTCATCATGGAATATTGGCATAGCGTGTTTGCCAAATAAGATCAATAAATAGGGTTTTACCTAGTGGTCTGAGAAATAAAGCTCACAGTGGGCAGATCTGTTTTAAAAACATAAATACACTATTAGGAGACAAGAGTGTGCCACCTGTGAGATTACTAACTGAGGTTGTGTGCAAGACTGGGAAGAGGCTAGAGAAAATAATATGAGGACCACCACTGAAGGGAATGGAAAATCATGTATTTTAAGCAAGCAAGCAGCCCAAGGAAAATGAAACATCAACATTAAAAAATGAAAAAAAATTGGGCGGGATAAAAAAAAAAACCCAGGAACACAGAAAACAGAAAAATTGTAGAAAAGAAGAAAAGCCATCAAAAGAAGTCTCTGAAAAGCATTTTCATGTGTTTGTACACTGGAAAAGAACAGTCATCTGTTCATTTACATGTACTGGGTTTTTTTTTCTGATTGCAGAGCACTATAAAGTGCTTTTGCGCAATATATTCCTTATTTTACAAAGATCTTATACAAACTACACACACACTTAATATGTATATAAACATATTTTATAATAAGATAACTCATTCCTTAACTTCACAGTGAAAATGAAAATTATCTGGCTTTCAATAATGAAAAGGAGAATCAGATTCTGGTTAATGAGAACATTTTTCTGATTAACCTTCTCCACAGTCAATGACTTGCAATGGTCCATCAGTCAACCATGCCTAAGTAGTGTTGCCAAATGTATTCAATCCATGCCCAAACATGTATTTATAGAAACAATCATAGGCCACTAAATAAAATTTGGAACCACGTCTTAGTCAATGAACGTCAGGAAAACCATGCTTAGAACATTCAAACACCTAAAGATACACTCTGCATGACCAAATTATTAGAGTTTACAGTCTCACTGGTATTATATACCCGGGTGAGAACTGAATCATATGAGGAAGAAGGGTCACAAGCAATAAAAAAACCCCAGAGATTTTGACTTGTTAATGAAAATGATAGTAGTGACTGAAAGATAATAGTGCTTAGCAATTGGAAAATGACATTCCTGTATGTAAAATTAGTTGTTGGTCTTAATCCAGTTAGCAGCAGTGAGAAGGTAGCTGTATTATTAAACCCTGTTGTGCTCTGATGGAACAAGGGCTGGAGTTTGAGAAGCCAAAATGAGGAGGTAAGCTAGACTTCATTCCCTCTGTTAATGGTGTGGTTCAATTGTCCCCCATAGAACAGTGTGGGGAAATTCCCTTTTCCACTGCCTTTCCAGAATCTGTTACCGAGATGAATAGAAGTGTCCTTTTTCTGAAGATACCAAGTAAATACCTGAAATGCTATTAATTCTTCTTTAAAAAATAAAAACAAAACCAAAAATACAATGTGCAGGTGGAACCCAGGTGTTGGTCTATAGTCTTTCAGGGGTAATTTTGGGAAAAGACGTGTGAAATCATTTAGGATTTTTGTTGCCATGTTTAAGGCCATAAATCAGGCACTACCTGCCAGAAGTTAAGAACTGTTCCTGTGGGTGGGTTACTACATAATATTTTCATAGGATTTGTTGAACCTTTCTTTGAAACATACAGTATTGGCCACTGTGCAAGAAATGGTAATGGACTCATCAGACTAGTGGTCTGTAAAAATACGGCAATTTTTCTGTTCCTGTGGTATTTAATAGAGCAAGGACAACAATTCATTGCCAGTAATTTATTGGCTAACTGTTGATTTTTCTCTTTATGAACTGTCACAGACAAAGGTCCAAACTTTCAAATATGGCTATTATTCCAAATTAGTTGTCATTCCCTCTATAAAAGCCTCCCAGAGATCAGAGGGTTCATTAATATAAAAAATTTGAGACTGTGGACTGAATTAGTAGGCTATATGTTGTTTCAGGCTTCAGACAGACTCGTATCTGCAAATAAATATCAAAGCACAAATTGAAAACATTGAATATTACAAATGAATATCTGATGAAAAACTAACTTTTGAAACAAAGAACATAAACAATGCCTTTTGCGCACACTTGGGATGCAAAGTTGTAAGAGATCAAACACTCATAAAACCAAATCGTAGTATATGTTGAATTTCAAGTGCCAGATACTCAGCCTCGAGAGCTATTTTGCCAAATTCTGCCTTTTCCACAAGCCAAGCCAAAGGACAGACCCTGCCTCTCACTTTCCATCTCCATGCTCTCCAAGGGCAGATTTTGGCCTTCGGTGTCAGGGACACACCCATCTCACCCACAGCCCCGCGGGTCCACCAGCCATACTGTGGGAAGCATCTGGCCAGCAACTTGGTTCTTCAGCACCTCTTTCTTATTTATGTTTTGCTAATTACGTTATTGACCTTCATCTGAGGAAGTTCTTCTCTTGTGAGAACAGTATTAATTAATTTTAAAACGGAAGGTGTTTCTTCTTTTTTTTAACGGAGCAGAGAGCGTTCTAAAAATGGCATAGAAAGGAAGGGTACCAGAGCACAAACACCTGTGCTGCCTATATTTGGCCATCTCAGACTAATGGAAACTATTCTTTTTCTCATTACTTAAAGTATAGATTGTGAGCAGAAATGGGTGAACTACCACTTTGCCATAATAATCAGGAAATAATATGTGCCTAATGAAGGTCATTGCTTCACTTAATCTCATCCTCCATGAACAGAATATTGTTCTTCTTTTACAACACAAAAAGAAAGAAAAAAATTTGATGGGTATTAACAACATACAGGACAAATCACTAGGAGGCCGGTAAAGAATAAGTTCTAGTAAACAAAAGGTAAAACCATAAGGAGGCAGGTCAGAAAAGCATTTTGAGAGACAACTCGTTAAAGGAATCAAAAAAAGTAGTCAAACCGTTCTCAAACACGCTGCAAGCTGGCAGCCCGCCAGGTAATCAATAAGGCCCACGGGGCTTCCAGCAAGAGGAAAGCTAAGTGGACTCGGTAACCAGGAAAGAGGATCTCAGAGAGATTCCCATTGCATGAGCTTTCCTGGTGAGAAAAGAATAGTAACGTCTCAAATGTAGTAGGGGAAGATTTAGGACAGATCAATAAAATAGGTAGTTGTAGCCCATCTCCTAACCCAGCGTTTGAGATTCGGGTCGCGACAGTAATGAATCAGCAGGACCGTATTGTATTTCCCCGTATTTCCCTAGGATTGTAAAAGAACTGGTAATTGCAGTGCACAATCCACCACTTAAAAGGTGCTAAGGGGATAAAAAGGCAGATATGATCCCAGTTTTGGAAAAGAAAATTAGAAAAGGTCCAGAGATCTGTAATTCTGCCTCGGGAACACTGTCCTGGGAAACTTAGGATAAATCGTAGAACTAAGAGACACTGGGCAACCATGATACAACTGGAAAAAAATACTATGGCTTCCGTAGGGAGAAAATCTTACCTCATAAATCCACTGAACTCCTTGGAAAGAGTCAGTGAGAGCACAGACTGCGGTGGTGCTGTCGATGCAGCATACTTGTGTTTCCAAAAGGTTTTGACAAAGTCCCTCCCAAAAGGTTTTTAAATAAATAAAGCTCTTGCAGTCAAAAAGAAAGGGTAGGAACAAAAGGTCATTTTTTTTTTTAAAGGGAGATTTCCAGAGGAGTCCGACCAGCATCTACGAAGCTAAGTGCTCCATTTACCCATAAATCATCTGAGAAAAGTGAATAGCAGCGTAGCAGAGTTTGTTGATGATACAACATCGTTTAGGGCAATATAAAAAAAAGCTGACCGCAATGTGACAGAGGCAGCTCGCAATAGGACACACGTGGGATTCATCTTACCTAACCACGGACATCTACAACATAGCTGTTAGAGAAACCGAGAGCCACCTGAGGCTCCTTTCACACTCTGTGGAAAGAAACAGGCACTTTAAAGGCTTGATTCCCCTGATCTGTTTGAGATATACACATTAGAATTGGAGGAATCATAAGCCTAGAAATGCCTCTTTCTCTCCGCTGCCTTAATGGGAGCACACGGTGGCTGGCTCAGATGCCGTTCACCTACATTTAGTCTGATGAACACGCTCTGAGTATGCAGGCAGTAAAATAACAGACAAAATTCAATGTCAATAAATGTAAAGTAATGAATATGGAGGGAAACAACCTTAACTAGACATATATAATTTAATGGATTTTAAATTGGCTATTACTGTTCAGAAATGAGAACTGGGAGTCGCTGCTGGTAGGTCTGTGGGAAGCTCTCAGTTCACTGTTAACTGGTCAGAAAGACACGTGGCTTTGTCAAGTGTCGGAGATCTGGGGACTCCAAGTGCATAATAACACAAGTGCAATTTAGGACAGGTCAGACGGGAGCTTTATTAACCACGATCACAGGAGCAAACATTTGGACAGCATTGCCCTCTCTGTTCCCCCTGTGCTCTGCCAAGTGATTGCAGAGATCCAGCCTATAGACTGTGTCAGTATATAGGAAAGGAATAAAAACCAAACCAGAAATTAAATGACGGTATTGTATAGATGGTGTGGATTTACCCTGTCTTATTGGTGACAGTTAAGGTCCCATCATTTGAAAAATCATTGTAGAAATGGTACAGGTGTAGGAGAAAGACAAGGGGGACGGACCTTCTGAAGGGAAAAACTAAATCAGCAGGACTTGTTATATGGAAAAGAGACATCTAAATAAATCATGGTCAATAAAACCATGAGTGGTATGGAGAAGATGAAGGGGCTTGCTTATTCACTCTTTGTTGTAATTCTACCAACTTAAAAGGTAGGAAGGAAAATTAAGTCTCAAAACTGGCTTGTCATCACAGGTATGTTGACAACAGCATCCGTCTGAACCTAAAGCAGTGACAGCCGTGAAACACTGTACTGCACTGCAGCCCGCTCCCAGGAGGTGGTGTGTGGGTGGGAACAGCAGAAGGAAGATGTTCAAGGGCAACCTTTAGGGGAAACTAGAGATGAGAGAACAAACCAAAAGCAAAAAGAAGGGCCATCACACGCCCTGCCACACACAACCGGGGAGACAGGGGACTGCTGAGAGAGGCAGTGCAGAGTGAAGGATTCAGAGAGCTGAGAGAAGCAAAGCTTGGAGAAACCCTGCGCGTAATGGAAGATAAGTCCAATAAACATGTGGTTTCTTAAACCTTTCTTAATCCTCTAACAGCATAGTGTCTAAGTAGAAAGACAGCATACTCGCTGGGCTGTCGACTGTGAATCCCAGGGAAGCATGTTCCCTTGCTGTAGGTAGATTATCTAGAGCTGCCTTTAGCACAAGGCCAGTGAGTAATCGCCTGGGTCGTCATTTAGGGGACAAAGTTTAAAAGAGTCCTAATAATGCACAATGAAACAGAAAACTGTGACAGAGGGTAGGAAACACTGAAACGCCTGTAGATCTAACAGATCGATCAGAACTGTGATCCTTCCACAGCAAGCAACCTCAGAAAAACCCTGCAAAACTGAATTATGTTTGATATATAGCATATGTTATATAAATATGTAATATTTTTAACAGTCTGAATACAGACATTTGGGAAAATGTCTAAGCTGTTGATCGAAGATCGATTCTTAAGAACTGCCAAAACTGCAAATCCAATAACGTGCAACAAAAAATTGTGAATTAGCAGTTTCTGTGTTGGAGACCTTCCAAACACAGATAAGACTATGAAAAATGGCAGAAGAAAAATTAAAAAGAAGTAGAAAACTTCTTCCATGTCCTTCACAATGGGTATACAACAGCTCCATGCAGGAAAGAAAGCAGATGTGTTTCCAGTTGTTGCTGGAATGCATCAGATGCTTAGAAATGCATCAGGTTATATTCTGTCCTGCTTGAAAGAAAATAAAAGAGCCAACTCAATATTCAACAGACCTGTCCTAATGTGGGGTTAAACAGAGTGTTTAAACCACAACCTTTGCAGAGTTTGGAGAAACGCAGAGGTAATCCTTCTTGCTGGAAAGAGGCACAATCTCAATTTTCTTTATGGGCCCTCTAGACGTGTCCCCAGAGCAGGAGCAACAGCAGAGGCTGGGCAGGGGGACAGCGGTGGCGGGACAGCAGTGGCGGTGGCACTGGCTGTGGTGGCTCTGCTTCCCCCCAGATCCCCCCGCGCCACGGCCGACATTGAAATGTTCAGCACATAGGCAGGAATTTGCCCAGCCCCTCCATGGGGACAGAGAGCACAAAGTCTCCGCATCTTTTTTTTTTTTGGTCTCTCCCTTGTTCAAAAACTCATGCTGGATGATCTAAACCTTTGTGGTTAACAGCTTATTTAATAAAATATTGATTTTTTTTTTTCCCCTCATGCTTTAGGAAATAGGATCTTCAAGCATTTTGATGAAGTACTGTAGTTTCCTCAAACTCTTTTCAAGGTCTAACTGAAAGTCTAAATCCTAAACTGAATGTTTCCTATTAATTATATACACATTTCCTACAAGTCCTATAAAAATAAAGTATGCCCACCAAGATCGCCAATGAAGGAGAACACCACAACTTTTCTTATTTCTCCAGTGGTAGAGGTCCACCTACAGCTACACATGGAAAAACGGATGAGTGTGGTTTTGGGAGGAAAATACCCTCACCAAAAAACAGAGGAGTGAAGCAATAAAATCTGTAATAGTTACTTGCTAACTAAAACTAAACAAAGTGGAAACTAAATAGTATGTATATCTTGAAGAAAAAAAAAGTAGCATGTGTAATTTGTATAGTATAATGTAAGTGCAATTAGATAATATATAAAAGAAATGTGTACATTATTTACTTCTAACTAATGATTTATAAATTTAGTATTAGAGATGAAGATGTACTATGAACTAAGGTATATAAATTTGATTTATTTCTTAAAAAAAAAAATTGAAAACAGAAACCATCGGTATTTTTTAATCATAAATGAAAACAAGAGTATCTGTAGAGTTCTGAAATAGGATTTGACTGAACTTAACCTGATGTTATAACACAAATATGGAATACGGACATCTATAGAGAAAATTTTTCAAAATACCCATGGTATTCCTACCAGTATTCACCATAATGTAGTTAAAATAGAATCATATCAAAGACTAACAGTACATTTTGTTGATGATAAATAGGAATTGTAACTCTGAACTGATAAATTCTGAAATAAAGTATCATAATCTGAAATACTGCCTATGGAAAGCACATTTTAAATATTTGTCAGTTTCTTTCACTGGTAAGTTTGTCATTTAATGGTTCACATGAAAATTTATTTTAAATCCAATTCTACTTTTTTTTCCCCATATAAGTTGCCTGGAATAAATAGGAATTTCCGCCGCCGCCCCCACCCCCC
>NW_009226095.1:0-17119 GCF_000690835.1 Fulmarus glacialis
GGGGAACACCGCTTGTGATAACTACAGTGAAAAACATAGGGTTATGCAGTAGTTAAAAACTGGACTAAAGCTGAAATAACCAGCAGTTCTAGGCACTACAGGCTAGACATTTACAAGCAGAAGGAGAGACAACAAGATGCTCCTCACCGATGTATGTGATCCAGTAGTATAACTTAAATATATGATGACATCCACTTCCCTCTGAGGCCTTAAAAGTGGTGGACTGCTGGTATTGATGAAAAATCCAGCGTCTATCATGCCCAGGTGATCGGGATTTTGCATCAGCTGGTTGGGACGCGAGTCTAACACAGTGTCTAAAAGGAAAATATTTCTTGGAATAAGAAATGATCTGTAGGTATTTTGACTGGAAAAAGAAAGGCAAGGTGGAACTGACTGTCCCAGGGGCCTGGTTTAATTTAATTGTCACACTACTGGATTGTCAAATAGGCATGTGAGGGACTGCAAAACGCCACCTTAGTTCCTGTTCTGAAAAATATTCCATGTTGAGATTCCAGGCAATACATTCCAGTAACTTGTCATACTCATTAGTGCCAGTAAACTACTTATAATATTTAACCTAAATCCGCCTTGCTTCATTTCAATCATTGTTTCATCTTTTATCCATCATTGATTTGGTGAACAAAATATTCCCATCCCTTTTTACATTTGGATTTATGCTCCCCCTCTGTCCCCTCTTCTTTGGACTACAAAGCCCCATTCTTTTCCAGCTTTCTCTCAAAAGTCATCTTTTCTGGGATATTCCAGTTGCATCTGAAGTTAGAGGCACAGTCTTGCCAAATGAAGCTTTCTCTCATGTTCACTCTGCTCTTTGCTACTTTAAATTCGGTTCTGTCAGCTGCAAGCCTACCCTCTCAGTCTGGACCACAGAGCTAAAGCGCATAAACACATCCTTATATTTAAAAACGATCTTAAATACCTGGCAACACTGAAGTCTTAGTCTCTTCTCTCTGTTCAGAACAGAAAAGTTCTTTCAGGAGATTTTTTTTTCCCCAGCCTGACAGGGTTCTTTCCTAAATTCCCCACCCCAAAACCACCTGAAAATGATGCCTGTTAAATATTAGTGCCCATTACCTTTCCATCGACAGAAGTGCTCGTTCTCCAGGTAGCTGTTATGCAGCTGGTAGCCCTTCAGGAAATTGTGGTGCTGGGCGACGGAGAAGCGGTCAGTCAACGCTCCTCGAAGGGCGCTGGACAGGGGGCCAGGAGGGGTGTACATGCGAGTCCTCAGCTCATGGGGTCTTGTAGGCAACACCGGGTCTTCATCTAGAGAAGGGGAGAAAAATTGGTGAGCTGTTTGTTAATTGATGTTCATTTCTGGTTGTTCTAGTCTGTAGGAGATCTCAGGGGTTGTTCTGGGATGATTCACTAAGCACATAAAAACTATTCTGAAGGGGAGGAGTGGCTGCTGGACAAAGCTCTGCTGATGGTCTTAAGCTTTGGCCTGAAGACAGTTCATTAGAAGCAGTCTTTAGTCCTGGGAAAGGGACACCTTAAAGGAACTAAGCAATTCAGAGAATGTCCTGTCGGAAAGAAAGTTACATATCCTCACAGGAAGATATCATGGAACAGAGGCAAGCATAGAGAAAATGGGGCTGAAGCATATGCTCCCACCCAGTCAGATGGGCAACAACAGGGCACCACGGGGTCTGTTGCAACAGTGACAACCTCTACCTGATAATCACCCGTGGCTACATAAGCAGGTGCTTAACCAGTAGAATGGGAGCATCCCAGGAAAAACTGGGGCATACATTCGTATTTAGAAACTACAGGTAGTTTTCAGGGTGACTACATGGCAGCATATGTGGGTGAAAAGTAGAAATGGCACAAGGTGTGGTTTCTTGAAATTGCAACCTGCTTTGCCGGACCAAGTGGCTGACAGTGCAGCAGGAGAGATTTGGTGGTTTCCGTGATTGCACAGATGTATTTCTTTATTTTCAGGATGTCTGTAATTATAGTTACTATCATATTAAATGATTTAGCAATAAACCCATGGTTTCTGTATTGCTTCAGAAAATACCCTCTGGGCCTCATTTATCTTTGTGCCAGGATGAATCCTGGCAGTAATTACTGTACTGACTAATAAAATAAAAACCCAGGAAATATTGATTAACCAATTGATATTCAGGTTTATTCTCTGCACAGGCAGTAAAAATAGCTTTATTCTCTGCTGCTGGATCTTGGTTCTTGGTTCTGTATGGCTGAGTGAGAATGGGCAATGCCAAAACACTTTCTGAGAAATGTGTGACCCCTCTAAAAATTCCTCTTGAGGACAGAGCCCTTTAATCAGTAGGGTTTTAGTAAGTCTAGGAATTACAGCAGCATTTCCCTGATTACCCTCTTCCTCTCAGTCTTTATGGCGGGAGGGCAAGTCTCTATCTCTTAGGAGGATCTTATGATACTAGCCTCAACGTAGTTGACAGGATGATGCCAAAAGGCATCAAAAACACCAAGTGACCATAAATGAAAGGCTTAATAATTTCTCACCAACTTCTTCTATTCTGTCTTGTGTCCATCTCTTCCAGAAGTCCTCTGAACTGTGGGACAGTCCCCATATTTGTAATAGGTTCACGGAAAATATACTGCTCCACATACCTGTAAAAGGAATTAGTGAACACAAGGACACATTCTAACAAGAAACTGCTTTTTTCCTTCTATTTTCACCTCTGGATTAATTTTTGAATGGGCTTAATTCAAATATTTCTAAACTTTTGGGCTGTTAAATTCCTCCTAACTTCCTATGGCTTTGGTTCAGGTCATGCTGCCGTCAGTTCAGCACCAAACCTACCACGTGGCTCTGCCACACGGTAAACAGAGGGAAGAATGGGAGAGAAGTAAAGGGAAAAAAACCCACTCACTCAAAAAGCGAAATAAGAGCTCAGATAGCGCAGACAACACAAAAACATCCTTTCCATCCCTGTCTTCCTTACTCCAGCTTCTCTTTTTCTGCACATGCTCTGGTCAGCTTTCATGCACCCTGATTTTTTTCACAGTGGGATGAACTGGCTCTGCAGCCATTTGGTTTGTGAGAGAAGATCTCACACCGCAGCACGTAAAGGCTCACAGACGCAGTGGGCTCCTGCTCCACTATGCACTCTTTTCTCCACCCAGGATTGCCCCTCTCTGCCCCCCCACAGGGGCACGGGTGGCTTTGTTGACAAAACAAAATGCCACCGTTTCATCTGCTGTTGTAAATGTAAATATGTGTTCTAATTAGTCTGCCACAATTGGACTTCTTCATTGTCAGTGGGGCGCAGAAACCAGTACAGCATACACAGTATGTAGAAAATGAATTTCCCAGTAGTGGACCAGGTAAAAAGGGCCAGCCTGAGAGGTAGTATTTTAGAGATACTCCTTGGGATTACGGACTATTTAATATTACAGCATGTTTACTGAAACCAAGGAGCTTCTAAGCAGCACGAGTGTAAGAAGAGATGGCTGAAACCGAACTCACACTGCTCTGTGTTCACCTGCCAGTGATTCCGACTCCTTGGCATAGGGATAGCGTTACTTTTACACACAACCCATCAGCACCAGTCAGGGACTGACCAGAGAGATTGAGAGACCCTTTGTTTCTGGTCTTATTTTTCGTCCTGGGCAGCCTGTGCCTTTAGTAGGTGGGATTCTCTACATGGAGTTGAAGTTAAACCTCGCAGTGGAAGCACAGCTGCAGGTTTTCTGCTGTCTCACAATTTTCATAAGTTGGAGTGCATTCAGAGAGGAATCGGGAAGAATAACCAAAGAAGTGGGAACTATTCCTTACAATGAAAGAACTAAGGAGCTTTATCTATTCCATCTATTAGACACAATGTTAAAAAGTTTGTGCATACCAAGACAGTGACAAGAAACTGAAAAAAGATGTGGGATTTTTTACTGTATTCTTTTGGACAAACTACCACACACCCCCCATTTCCCAGCAGGTGATATCATAGCAGTGTTCAGTATATTAGACCAGAAATTTCAACCCTCTGGTTAACAGCGTTGCACCCCTCCAAAGTGCCTCTGTGCCAGGACAATGCAATACATCACCTTGAAGGTAGCAGATCCGGGATTCGGGGAGCTTTTTTAACAAACGTCCCATGAAGAACTCGCTTCCGAAATGCTCTGTGCGAACGAACGCGCCGTACTTCAGAAGTCCCACCTCGTAGGGGGTGAACTCCACCCACTCTGCAATACAGCCACAACGGGACACTTAGAGGGCTCTCAGGCGGGTGTGGAGAGAGGGGCGGCTAGGGCATACCTTGCTCTGACTCCTGTTTGCCACGCTGCCTTTGCAAAGCCTTGCTTATGAGTGACCGCCTGCAGGGCCAGGCAGCTGAGCCCATGACAGCGGGGAGGCAGGAGCAGTTACGCAGCTGCCGGTGGTGCTGCCGGTGGCACAAGGCGCACGCCGGGAACACGGCAAGGCTCCAGCTCTTACACACCTCGTGTGCACGCACCAGGCTCTCCAGCGCGCGCAAGGTTTCGCTCTGCCTTTGCGTACGCCACATCTAGGTGAAAGTACTTCCACTGTTATCGATACAGTTAATTTAACTTCCCTTGAATAATTGGGTCATGTACAAAGACAAGTACTCAGCTCTTCAGAAATAAGATTTTTGGAAGAGGCCAGTTATACTCTTTATGTGTGGTACTAAGGAAGACAGAACTAGTCCTCCACTTTCTCGGACATCCTCTCCAAATGAAGCGCAGTTGTCTGATATAACTGCAGTGTGAGCAAAGGCTGGGACAGAAAGGTCATGGACCATAATTTCCTTTTCATTCAGAAGTGGTTCATTTTTTCACCTCAACCATAAAAAATTTGATCTTAATTTCTTCTCTGCCTTTTTCTCCTCCAGCTGCTTCTCCTCATGGAAAAAAATAACCAAAACAATGAGCAAAAGATTCAGTTGGGAGTAGGTTGGATGTTTTCCCAAACTTTATCATAACTATGTGGTCTTTCTTCATATTGAAACTATGACTGGGCATCGACAAAAAGTAGTATTTAGTTCTCGAACAATTCCAATACTTCTTATTCTAGGTGGATCAGATAATATTTCAAAAATGGCCTTTCTGGTAGGATTTCAACTGTGTATGTCTAGACAGTGAAATGCTGATCTCAAAAAGCTCTTGTATTAAAATTATAAAGCGTGGAGGTGATGGTTATTTCTCCAAAAGGCACCAGGACTGTTTTCTCCAAGTGCTACCAAGCAGAGAAGAGCGAATTACAGGAATTCTGTTGCCAGTTTTAGCCCCACAGGATCTGAAAGATCATCCTTACCTTTGAAATCATTGGTGCTGTAGTTGTCCCGGACACAGACCGACACGTAGATGGGCAGTGGATTCTGGCCGTCACACAGTGCTTCTTGCTGCTCTGAAAGTTTGTGGGAGTCTTTCTGGTTTTGAAGAAAAACAGTTACGTGAGAAGAGATGGAAATGACGCACTGTGAATTCGATGGCCCCAGCGCTGGCGGAGCCGGGCGGCTCTGCCCCCAGCACGCAGGACATGCCGTGGCAGCTCCATCGCACAGGGCACCCACCCGCCAGTGACAGACCAGCCTCCCAGGGTCCGGCCTGACTTTCTGCACGGGTTCACAAAAAGACAAGGAGAGAGAGAATACTTCTGCATACATGTCTGTATGTACTAGAAAGTATTGCCCTGGCAAGTAGGAGAAGGGGCAAGCTGCCCCTTAGGATGAGGAGCGTAGTGAGCAGTCTTTGCTCTCCTGGGGCTGAAGGAAGCCCTTGAGCATGTCGGCATTGAGTTTCCTTTCTTAGTAGACAACAGCTATCACAGTCCAGCCTTGCAAGGGGACTGGAATTTGGCAGCAAATTATTTGCATCCCACCCAGCTTCTTTTCTGGAAAAGAATATTCTCATTGAAGAGTTTGTAGAAACCATAAAAACTCATGAACTGCTGACAAATTTAAGAACAGCTAGTTCTGGCAGATTAGGGAGAGGTTAGTGGTTACATAGCGATAGTCAGCACTGCTCAAAGGGAAAGATGCTTGGCTGGATTGGGAGGGGGACCTCATCTAGCTGAGATCAAAAGAGAGGCAGCTATTCATCTTATACCCTCGTTTAATATGTAGTATTCCTCTCTATATGTATTTATTTTCTGCTTACATATATATAATACTATATATGTACTTATATACAAACCCAAATGAATGGCTGAATGACTGCAGCATTTCTGCCCCCACTGGAGAATATTTCTGTTCAATCCTCAACCACTCATCCCTTCCCACGCCCCAAGTGCCAAAGCACACATCCTTGAACTGTGGTCCAGAGAAGAGGGAGTGGACTGCTGTACCGTGGGGGTAGAAACCACTTCAAATAATAGAAAAGCAAATTTGGTGTTGCTTGTAAAAACTAATATCACTTAAACCAGATACTGTCTGAGCAGTCCTTCTCAGAAAAAGTAAAATATGCACTTGCCTCCAGTGTACCTGCAGATCAAGTTACCTGCCAGTGGATGCAAATCACCAAGCACTCTAGCTGTTTCATGCTTGCTTCAGATAGTTTTCACGCTGTTGAATTACTCTGCTTTGCATCTTGAACTCTTTTTGCATGCATAATCTGCATCTTAGGCAGACTGCCCGAGATTGCCTCCACTTCTATTTAAATACCAGCCAGAGTTCAAATGGCTGCATCCGCAACCTAATTTATTAACATAGAGGATGCATTTCTCCCTAGGCAGACTATTAAAGGAAATAAAAAAAAATCTGAGAGTTTGTTGACATGGAGAGCTCCACGCTGTTTTGAGGTACGTTTTCTGAAATGATGGGCTAGTTTCCTCTCCATTCACTAAGAGAAAAATACACGGTTCTCTAAGAAATGGAATATAGGTCATACCCCATCATTTAGTAAGTACTCAATCATGAGCCCCCAAAGATCTATAAATGATGTCCTGTATCCCTCTTCTTTCCGCTGACAAAGCTGCTTGTTGTAGTACTTCATGCGATCCATAGAGAAACAGCCCATCTTGCATTTGGTTGCTTGTTTCTGGGCTTCACCAATATGCGAGTCTAGGTCCTTCTGCGACCAGTAGGCATCTCTGTATAAGTTGGCCATGGTCCTGGAGAAAGATCATACAGGCAGCAAAAGTCAAAAGGAGCAAAAAGAGTCTTGAAATTTTGTGCCTTTGGGGACAGAAGTTTACGTTTAGGGATTCATTTCTGCTCGTACGTACTCTGGTTTTGCTGCTCCATCCAGCAGAACGAACACTCCAGAGTTTCTATGACTGTTTTAAAGATGGCCCTGAAGGACAAGGGGTTTTTTTTATGTTCTTGACTTTTTTTTTAACAGAACTGGCAGCAGCTTAAGGGATAAAATTGCCAGGTGTGAACATAGGTACGTTTCTGAAGCACAAATTAGGCAGAAAATCATAATAAATTTTCTTTGCTTGTTTTTTAGAACCATAAATCAGTTCACACCACTGCTGTCTCTTGGCTTTGTATCGCTTAGTGTTAATTTTATGGTATCACTATGCTTTATTTTAACGCCATCCTCGATGTTACCAACCTTCCTTATGTGGAACCGTCACCACGGACAGTTGTAGGTCCTGTGAGCAGGAAATAACACTGCCCAGGGGAACTCAGTCCTTTCCCAGACTGACAGGTTGCAGGGATAAGTGTACACTCTCCTGCAGTTTTCTCTGCGTGACCAGTTAGAAAGCAGAGCCAGTCTCAGAAGTTACAGGGAACAACAACTGGGACATCAGTGGAGAGAGGAAGAGGCGTGATGCTTCGGGCATCCACAGTTACATCCACAGTAACTACTTAGAGACCATTTTGACAAGTGTTGTTGTCATATACATATTTAACTGCTGCAAATGTGGAGTTGAAAAGCACAGTAAAGAATTGCTAATAAAAAATTGGTGCATCAGATCAAGCTAATATTTAATGGCCTGTTACTGAGAAACAGCTTGTTTCTACGATGTTTGAAGAAAATCTCCTGATCTCGTCTGCTTTCAGAAGCTCCTCTCTGCAGCAGCGTCACTCTCAGAAGGCTTGGTCAAGCCTCCTGCACCGCGAGCTGGCTTACCACGTGGTGCCGGACAGCCCGCTGATGTATGTTATACAGTCCAGGAGATTTAATTTCTTGAGTCCCATGAGGCTGCCGTATAGTCCCGTCATTGACTTCAGTCCTCCTCCTGTCGTGATGATAGCCACAACGGGGACCTGTTGGGCAGAGGAGGATGGGACATTCACACCAACAGTGTTCAACATGGCATCCGAGACTGCAACGGGGACTGGCCACCACACCCAGCCCAGGTCCTGATCTCAGAGCCCGGGTCCCTTTTCGGAAGGAAAGGCTCCAAAACCAAGCAATGACTGCTACTGCTGCTTCCCTTTGGATAAATGTGGATTCAGAGATTAAGCCAAACCTGGGTTCTTGCCATCTCTAGGGCAAATAGGGGCACAGATGAACAAGAAGAAACCCTTCTGTGGAGGCAACAACGCACTTTCTCTACATTTCCCACTCCTTTGACACTTTTTTCTTATTTCAACTTCTACTACTACTACTACTGTATGAAAATCCACATGCCAACCCCGTGAAGAAATACACTCAGTTCACAGCCAGTGTTGTTAAGCTACCCTCATCAATGCTGTTATTCTTCAGTATCATGGAGTTACTTTAAAATAAATTATATTTATTGTAAGAAATTTCAAAACTGCAAGAAAGGGAAGATATTATAAGAAGCACTCAGAGATGTTTATCCTAAACTCTCACAAAATGATAAAATTTGAACAAGGGAAGAAATCTTTACTCTGTAATGTATTTAATATGCACACAGTATTTCTGAACCGAGCCAGTTATAGCATAGGATGGCAGGGATGAACACACCTCGAATCTGACAAATGCCAAATTGACAATCATGAAGGATGCAATTACTGCAACTAGTGTTCCTCGCAATAACAAACCTCGGCAGCAGGAGCAAATGCACTTAAGACACATGGACAAGCTGGTACCCACACAACAGACACATGTGGCCCATTTTGCTGACCGCTCGTCTAGAAGAGTACATGATCTAACCCCTCCCTGCAACACACACGTACTTCATGATCCTGCAGATCCTGTTGTAGGTGAAAAACATTTTTCAGGGCACTTGCTACGTATCTCTTTCTTTTCCCCAGGAAAGCCATCTCCTCTGAACATAAGTCAAACCCAAAGCGCATGTCCAGGTCTTGGTGGCACGAACAATTACTAAGATAAAAACAGGCACATATTTTACATATTAATACACCAATATCAATCTTAGGACTTCGATCAAAGACAAGCTGCAGCACCCTTCCCTTCAAAGAGGGTGATGCAATGCAACAGGAGCAGGAGAGAATAATCTAACTATTTTTAAAAGTAAGAAAACTTATTTCAAATAGTAAGCATAACCAGTGGCATTATACCCCGTTATTACTAATTGATGAAGAAACAATGTACAGTATTTACAAATGAAACAAAATATTTCAATGAATATTCTAAAACTAAAAGAATTACAAGTTCAGAAAATCTGTGCAAATGGTCAAAAGTGAGTGTATTGTTTCCCATTTCATGGGATATTTTCTCATTCTAAATCTAAAATAAAACCCAATTTTCAAATGTTGACATTTCCAACGTGAAGGAAAATTCCCATTTTGAGCAACTCGAGCGGGAAAGCATCCCCCTCTAGTGGCAAGCACCGCGGGGAGGACGCCCATCCACCGCCTGCCAGGCACGGCTGGCCCTGGAACCCTGCTCGCTGGAGGTATGGCCTCGGTGACATCCAGCCCCTGGATGGATGAGATGGGTCACTGAGTTTAGTGGGACGGGATTTCACCCCCGCTGCTCTGATCTGTCTGCACTTGCACAAGCTGTCTCACAGGTCAACGCTGGAAGTTGTATTTCATGTCAACCTTGACTCAAAAACTGTAAAGCATAATATCCCTCAGAAGAAGATTTCGTTTGCATCAATTTTGAAATTTAATAAGTCGTTCCTTAAAACTCCACCGTTGTAGCTTATTTCCCTGGGCATTTTGCTCTTCCGCTCACTAACCTCCCTCCTGTCTCTCCCTGCCCTGCACCTACAGGACATCAAGGGGCAAGAGATCTGGCATGGTGTCTCCAGGCCAGAGCTACCCGTGGACACCCTGGCTGGCCAGCTAGCCCTGGCCAGGCATTGTAAAATGGCAGGCTTTTGCTTTTTTTTTCAGTGACAGAACTTCTCTCTTGTACTGAGTCCATAATTTCAATGAAACTAGTAATGAAATTTATTTCTCCACCATCAGATTTGGATAAAATCAGCCAAATGATTACAACTGTATTTGTGACTGAAGACACGCAAGGGGAATTGAGTTAGGTGGAGCTGCAAAAGCCAGTTTCCGTTGTAAATCAAGATACAAACAAACTGCTTTTAAAGTTCTCTGAAAGTAAAATAAATAAGCAGGAAACATTTTTCCTGTCCTGAAATAACACTGGTTTTCCTGTAGTCATTGATCACTTACCTTTCTGAAATGAGTGATAGAAAACTCTGTTTGAATTCAAAATTAAGTTATTTCCCCCTTTTTATTTCCTAGTCAGGCACACACAAGAAAAGTTCAGTTTGCACAGTTCTGTGTGTTACATATAGCTGTACATAACATGAAATATCTTCCTGTTTACTGATGAGTACTAATGAGCATATCTATAGATGTCAAATCATTAGCCACATTGTCTACCTTAGTTTCTACTCAATATACAGTACAACTGGACTTAACAGAATACAAGCTTTATTGTTCCTGAATACTGACAATTAAGAAAAAGATACATGTTCATCATTTCTGATCAAGTTTAATGTTTACTCCTGTCTATTCTGGATTTTTTAGTCAGCTTTGTTCTTTTTGTGAATTTCAGAGACTGACATTGATCAAAAATAATATTCTGTGGTCAGAAGGGAAGGGATAATGCTAAAATAAATACATGTTTATCAACATTTGTTGATTAAAGACAAATCTTCCTAAGGCTAGTTATGTATAATATACCGTGCATGTATTTTATGTTTTATTAAAAGCACATTCTAGTTTTCAGACTGGCAATGCCTGCCTGTGTCATTTCCCTGTGGCTAAAACAATATCAAAATAAATAACCCAAGACTTTAGGAATAGGAAAAGATCTCTTACCAGCTTTGTGCTCTCACATTCAAGTCAAACCTTTTCTCCTGGAAAACAAGAATGTGTATCGTAATTTTTTTATTTTCATTTTTAAATTTCTTTTTTACCTTTCTATCTTGGGATCAGAGCTTGATTTAGACCCCACCAAGGTCTGGCAATCACGAAGTTAAATGTCTGAGATCTCAGCATATATTTCCAAAATGCATTCACTTATCCTTAGTGGAACATCCCTACCCACAGATCCCAAATGCTTCCAGGCTGCAGAAACCACTAACAATCTTGGAATAGGAGGTTCCTGAGACTCATGCGGTAGATCCCATTTCCCGTGTTATTCACAAGCTTTCTGCAGGTCCTGAAATACCATTTTTTATATGTTTCCCGTTCTTTATGCTCTAATACACAGCAGATCTTTGACATCCTGGCCACAGTCTCACAATGAAGAGAGTGCAAGTCTGCATTTGCTTCTGCCAAGACTTCACCCTGTCTTAAAATCATTACTGCAACCTTCATATTAACTGACAAAAAGTGCTCTGTTCTGAGAGGATGTGTTAATGGCCCTGAAATCTGATATTCTCCTATTTTTTCACAACCTAACAACTAATATTTAGACAAGATTGTCCCTAAAAATCTGGACATCTGTAGATGTTTCTTAGCAAAACCACATTTTTTTATAGTAAGGATCTTTTTCTTCTATTGATTTCATTCAAAATTATACAGCACGTACATCTATTTCAAGCAACATTCTCATTACATTCTTTAAAATCCATACGCTATGTTTAATATTTTCAATATATTTTAATATATTGTCCTTTGAAGCACATGGTTTACTAAGGGCGGGTTTATTGACTTTTTCCTAGCTTGTGCCCAAGGAGCAACTTTCAGTTTGGACCCTAAGCAAAGGAGGGGTCAGTGACTCTTTGGGTAAACAGGGAGGGATGTACTGAAGGAATCATCGTATTTTCTGACACCCTTGTTGGTCTCTCTATCCACTACTGGCACATAATGGAGACTAATGGAGGGACAACCTGCTTCTGAGGAGAAAACAGCTGGAGAAACAAAGCTCCTGTTTGTTTAAGGTCCGAGAAAAACAGAACATTTCTGACCCTCTTAGCAGCCATCTGGGACAATATTATAGGGAATGGTTTCTGCTTGAGTGGCCTTTTATTCCTAACAGCTGGAAGTGATGCTCACCTCTGCAATGGTCGTTTTCCTTCCCATGGGCAGCGAATTCAGCATCACGACTGGGGAGCCCGTCTCTGTACTGTACTTACAGCTCCACTGGGAAAACAACATGCTTTAGGACAAAAACAGTAATGGGTTTACCCTCTCCCCCTCCTCCCACTTTCTAGAGAGGCACCCATGGTCAGTTCATCATTAAGGCCACTTCCAACATACAGGGTGGTAGCGCCTCTTCTTTGGCAACATGACGTCAAGTGTTGGCTCCGCATACTTGATATAGTGGAACTTGGTGGGACCTGATGGGCTGGCCACTCCATCGGGGCCCAGCGTGATATCCTGCGTCCCCTCAAAGGAGCCCTTCACGGTGAGGGAAAGCTCTTTCTCTAAAAAAGCAAAACAAAGGTCGTGAGAAATGTCACTATGATTTAACCAGAAAATTGTGCTGGCTTGATTAAAGTGGGGTACTGGTAGCAGAGCTGTAGAGTTTGGACCACTGTTTGTCTAGTGGTCTGAAGGGAGCGCTGGCAGCAAAGGGAAAGGAGCAAAGCGGATCCTGTTTTCATAGAAAGGGGACTCTGAATGTTCTCGCTGTTACATAGAACTGGGATTTTAACTTTAATGCCTGTCTAATAGACCTTATTTACATATACCTAAGGGAATATGAGATGCAGTCATTGAAGCCTGTAACAACCTAATGTGCTTACATGGGGTTAACTGTACTGAATACTGTAAATGCTATTTATTCCACTAATACACTATATGAAAGGGGCATCCTCTCATCAGTAAGCATGCAATTATTGGTAAATAGATAACAAAGCAATAACGGTACTTGATTTTTGCTGCATCTTCTCTGCCACCTCAACTTCCAAGCAGCAAAGTTCACGACACTGTAAAAGACAGAGAACAGGAATCTGTGAGAAAGAATGTCATATCCCAACCTCGTTTTGGGGAACTGTGAATCGCTCAGCTTTTGGACATGCCTAGTTACCTGCAGTGCCTAATTCCCTGGCATTTCTGAGCTTTTGCCCAGTAGCCACTGATTAAGAAAAAGAAAAAGCTTTGGAGGGAGTTGTAGAGCATCCTCCAGTGACAATGAAGGGTATGTAAGTACAGTAAGGGGAAGATACAAAGGAAGAAAATCAGTAGCATTTTCAGGATAGTGGCATAGATACAAAGGGTTAAACTGGGAAAAACATAAATGAAGGATACGTTGCTGAGAGATCAAGAGTCAATAGGAGAAAGGGTTTTGTGAAGAAGCATTGCTATTAACATTTTGGGTTGGTTTTTTTTATGGCACTCACTCTTCTTTCACATAATGTAATTACGATAGGTCAGTATTTAGTGCTGAGCTTACCCACTAGGCATGGCTCATCTCCCAGGGGAGGAAAGGGCTGGGTAGGTTATCTGCAAGGCCTTTTACCATTGTGCTTTGATAGACAGCAGTATATTTTTTGAAGGAGTACTGGTACCAGAGGAAAGCGCTCTGTTTGTGTGTGTCAAAATATAGGACAAATGGGAAATAATGGGATATCACCAACGAACAAGGCAATAAAATATCCCATTCTCAAAGTAGGGAAAGTAGTAGTAGTAAAGTAGAAGTATTTTCTCTAAATGGGAAAGAAGGAAGAAAGAGAAAGAACTGGCTTACTGGCTTCTCTAGCACCCACCCTGCCTTCCCCTTATTAAGGAAACACTTATAGAAAATTTATTGGGAAAAAGACACATACCACCAGGACTCCATTGGTAGCAATGGCTTCATGAGGACCAGAACTAGGAAACAAAATTAAAACCATGGATTTTTTAGATCATACGCCCACTCATCCTTGCCCAGGGTGTTGCCCTTTCTCCCCATTTAGAAGAACGACGGCCAGAGGGACCCCAGCAGGTATGTAACAAGCTCCTTTCCGTGCTTGCTTGGACTGAGCACTGCTCTGAGGGGACTTGCCTCTGTACCAAAGCTGAGCAATGTGTATCACGGCTACTTTTTCGCAGTGCAATCTCATGATCATCTAAAATGGAAGCTGTGGTTAGGCACTTAAATTCTTCTCCTCACTATAACATGTGAAGTCCCTGTGTTTCAGCAGTAACATGCTAATATGCCAGCGTATCCCCATTGGGAAGCCCAGTTCTGTGTATTTGCTGGTATGCAAATACAATGAAAGGGGCACAGGGCAGTGGGTACCAATTACATGGGAAAAAAAAAAGCTTTCCAGAGCATTCAGCTGAAGTCAGGAGATGGTGTGGAGTGACTTGAATTCCGGTCTTGGCTCCCCACTAGTATGAGGGCTGACCTTAGGCTGGTCGCTTTATCTCTGCCGTGCCTTAGTTACCTTGTGGCAACACAGAGGCAAAAATACTGATTCATATGGATGGCAGGCTGACCGTGCTGGAGGAAAAGCTCTAGAGCTTCCAACACATTGTCATTGTGTTGGGCAGAAAAAAAACAGAATTACTAGGACCGAAACAGTGCTACAAGGGAAAATCTAAGGAGTCAGGGATACACCGGAAACATAAGCAGGATGGTTCAATACTAGGAGTCTGTCCAATGCATCAGCTGAAACAGGCATGGAAAGATTGGAAGACATGCATGCACACAAACACATGCACACACACTCAGAAAGTCTTCTGAAATGTCCCCAGGCAGACAAATCTGACATTGTGGATAGAAGAGACAATGCTGGGAGGTGCGTCTTTGGAAGCAACTAAACTACCGAACAAGCTGACTGGAGGGATCAGCCGGGTGTCTGAGACTGCAGGAATGATGTAGGAGAAGTCTGGCACTTTTTTACAGAAATCCCACAAAGCATGACTTCTAATGCTATTTCTTTGTTTTAACATTTAATGATTCTTGCATTTTTACAATAATCTGTATATCACTTACGCGGCCTCCAATTTGAATTCAACCTCTAGCTCCTCCTTGGCCTGAAAGCAAGAACAAGAAATTAAATGAAGTAGCTACATAATGCTTTCTCCCTTGTCTAAACCCAGTCCCTGGTATGCAATATTGAAGTAATTGGTTGCAATGCACAGCTGTGATAAATATTTCAGACTGTTTTAAACAATATTTCAAACCAGATAGTTTAACGATTCCTTCCTCACCTCCTACCTTCTTCAAGGTATCTTCAAAACAACCTGTACTTTTATCTCTCAGTGTGAAGCTGCTGCAGAAAGACAACTGGCAACTTGCTTTGTTTTCTGAATTTTACCTTTTTCTCCTAACTATGCCTGGCACTGTCCTTCCATGACTTACTGTCCTTGCTATTAGCTTTTAAGTTGAAGATACTTTCCACCCATCACTTTAACATAATAAACAGAGACTGGTATTATTGAGTGATTCAGAGTTACAGTTATGCAACCCCCCGTAAGGCAGTGTTGATATGTATGAGCTAGTTGTGAGTGACCTAGTTTGGGTACCAGAAGCAATCTGCCCATGGTAGCAAGAAGTTGCATGCAAAATATTTCACTGATCTCATCCATAGATCTCAAATGGGATCAAGACTCTTCTTCCCATTTTATAGATGGGGCATTGAGAGACAGAGTAAATCAGTCATTCAGAGCTCCAAAAACGCACTAATTCCGATAGACGACTCATCAGGCTCAGCCATAGCTGAGGTATCGCTGCAGAGGACAGTGCTGAGATACACAAAGGGCAACTTCAGCTTTGCCTTTGGGGTAAAAGTAAATACAGTCAAAGGGACAGGAGGTAGTGGCTATGAATTACATGGAAAAAAAAAAATTACAAATTATTCACCCTGCAACAGCTGTGCGGCCTTGGTGTTGCTCAGAGACAGCTCACAGTCACATCCCTCCCCTACCTACCGCACTGTTTTAGTCATATGCTCTTTAATAATTTATAAAAATACTGGGAGGAGGGGCTCAGGCTCTCAAATCCAGATTTTTTACCACATTTTTTATGTTTATATTTTGAATGGCAATTCATGTAGCCATTATTGGGATAAGTCATCCATGGCGGATTCAGAAAGCTCACTTTTAAGATTTTTCAAGTGTTGTATAACTCTCCACTGGTTTCTTAGTTGCTTTATTTTTTACTCTCACCTTCGGGCTGGGCTTAAAATACAGGAGCACTGTTCTTTCAATAGGAAGCTTAGCGGTATCAAAGAGCGCACAGAGGAGATGGTCATCTGGAGTAGCAAAATCCTCGTCATACACTGTCAGCTCCAGCACGTTCTGGAAAAAGAGGGAGAAGGGTTTTTTATAGTTTCTACAATCTGGACATCATTAGGTCTAGGGAAGAAGGAGTGTTGGGGATGTGCTTGAGAAGAAAAGTGGAGAAATTAAGTACCATCCCCCTTTGGAAAAACATACTGTAAACCGAGTATTCATTCTTCCCTAGTTCAGTTTAATTGCTGTAACATGAGTAAAATATTGGCTATACCTACACAACAGCTTAGTTAACTCCCAAATTCTGTATCCATCTTGCACTGATTCATATGAGTCTCTAGTTTCCCTAAAACTTCAATACCGAGCTCAGTTTCTGGCCCTCCTAAACAGCAGCATCGAACAGGCACGGGAACTCAGTCATCTCTGCTGTTAAACAATTTGAACAGTCCCTTATCTTAAACAACTCCTGGGCACAGTTCAGGAGATAAATGGGACCCACCATACACAAAATCTTCTGGCTGCTTCAAGTAGGCAACTTTGGCTCCTTACCTTGACCTGACTCTGGATCCTGAAGTAGAAGGTTTCATTCCACACCGGATTGTTGGAGTTTCTCACAGTTTTAGTGCGGGACTTTTCACATGTCGCAGTTGGCAGCCATAACGACACGTAGCAATCAGCCTGGCTTACTGGGAAGGGAA
>NW_009226095.1:17150-18864 GCF_000690835.1 Fulmarus glacialis
GGCAAAAAACAATTGTTGATGTGGCAAAGCCAGTGGTGCTGCATGACACTGGAAAAGTTACTGCGTGGTACCAACAGCAAGTATGAGTTATTTAAAGGCAGAAATGCCTGATGTAATGTAACTGTTTTCAAGATATCCTTCTGAGAGGGGAAAAGCACATACCACAAGATTACCTAGAACAGGAGGTGGTTTCTGTTCTTCCTTGTGTGAGTTGTAGACAACAGCGATGTTGTGTATAAAAGAAGAGGGTGAGAATTTCCTCTTCTAGTCAGCCACTTTCTTCAGTTTCTCAACCAAGAAGCTTTCCTGCATGCACACATACACACTAACCCTCAGCTGGGTCTGATGAGAGGGGCCTGGGAGCCTCCTCCACCTTTTGAGAACAACTGCAAAAGGTCTCCATCTCTGCCTTGCCTTCAGTGATTTTCTTGGTGAGGGTTTGTGTAAGCAGCTGCAAAACTACCCCTGTTGTAGGAGATGGCAGAGGCTTTCTCCAGAAGGACCTCATTGAATTAGACATTGGTTCTTAACTAATTGCCACCTCCAGGAAAAGAGGGACCAAGTCTCTCTCCAGAAATGCACCAGGAGAAGGTTAGTGAAGGATATTCCATCCCATTTCTCAAAGGCACCTAAACTGAAGTATATCTCAAATGGCTACAGCCAAAAATGTGATGTACCGTGTGCCGGGGGAACATAACGTTTCTTCATGCAGGTTACGCAAAATACTTCAGCACCTTGAAACTCTTTCTTACACAGTTCTTAACAATAAAATGATCAGATATCATTTAATGCAAAAGGTAACTATCTTTGAGAATGGATGTCCTTTGATATGAGACTTTTGAGAGAGACAAGTGATGGCAGCAGTACATAGAGGGGACCCTTCCGCAGCAGGTAAGGACTCTGCAGGGGAACAAGAGCTTGCACATCGACTTGTGGGAAAAGGCAAAAACTCGCCTGGCTGAAATAGGAGCTTTTTCTTGTCTTCCCCTTTTCTTTCCTTCTCCACCAGGTTTTGCCAGGTGTCCCCTACAGCCATTGGCTCTGTCTCAAACTGGGTGGAGGCTGCATTTTATGTTGTTGAAATTGTATTTGTTCAAAAAAGCTTGCTGCTTTTCTGTCCAAGTCAGAATGAAGAACTGGAATTCAGAATTGCTTAAGAAATTACACAGAGCGTTTTGATACGTCAGCTGACACCTTAATTATTGGTTTTCTACTTTTTAACATTATAAGCAGAAACAGAAAAACATTTTTAATTCTGTCAAATTTTTCCTAAAAAACAATGTGGAGATCAACACATTCCTGCAGAGTCAAAAAACCAATATTCCTCTGATGGAAAAATTTGTTTGGAAAATATTCAGCAGACTCTAGCCCTCTCCCTCTCCTGCTCTTTTCCACCTTCCATATATTATTTTCGATTTAAAAACATTTAGGTTCTGACAGCAGTTTAACTGTCCTTGTCTGGAGTCCTATCTTCTGCTTTAATTCACTTCTACCTGCCCACCACTCTTATCTCTTAGCCTCCTTCCCTGTACTTTCTTCCTGACTGTGTTAGTTGAGAGGACATTTCACCTCCAGCATTCAGGTTTCCTCCTTTCCTTTCCTTGAGGAACAAAATCCCAAAGGGAAGGAAAAGGGCTGCTACAGGCTGCCTTCCTGCTCTGTGTTCAAGCCCATAGGTGGAAACAACAGAAATTACCCCAGTGGCATCTCTTTC
>NW_009226095.1:18887-53764 GCF_000690835.1 Fulmarus glacialis
CAGACTGATGGCTCTGAGAATCGTGATTCCCAGGGATGTCTTCTCACTTCAGACATTTTGGTTGCATACTGTAGCCCTTTGCCTCCTGCTCTCCTTACACCATGCCCACTTTGCATTAAGGTCTGGGAGACACACCCAGGTCTTCACCATTCCCATGGCTACAGATAAACAACAAGCAGCATCAAAAACCCCACAATTTAAGAAGGATGTGAAGGTCCTTGAACATGTCTAGAGGAGGGCAACAAAGCTGGTGAAAGGGCTGGAAGGAATGAGGAGCGGCTAGGACTTTGGGCTTGTCCAGTTTGGAGGAAAGGAGGGTGAGGGGCAACCTCATTGCTCTCTGCAGCTTCCTGAGGAGGGGAAGGGGAGAGGGAGGTGCTGAGCTCTTCTCCCTGGGATCCAGTGACAGGACGTTGGGAAGGGCTCAAAGCTGCACCAGGGGAGGGTTAGACTGGACATTAGGAAGCATTTCTTTACCGAGAGGATGGTCAAACTCTGGAAGAGGCTTCCTAGAGAGGTGGTCGATGCCCCAAGCCTCTCAGTGTTTAAGAGGCATCTGGACAACGCCCTTAATAACATGCTGTAACTTCTGGTCAGCCCTGAAGTGGTCAGGCAGTTGGACTATGATCGTTGTAGGTCCCTTCCAACTGAAATAGTCTATGCTATTCTGTTCTGTTCTATTCTATTAATAAACAATGCAGAAACACTGCGGTGCACAGGTGATGCACGTTGCAGCAGACTGCCAGGAGACTGACTGCTAACATTGAAAACATTGGCTGCTCATACCAAACGTCTCCCCAGCAAGGGTAGGCCTAGTCAGCCTGGCCAGTCTGGCTGCTTTACGCACTTTGCCTTGCTTAGGTACATCAGTATCTCTCTGAAGGAGGAACAAAGTGTCTCATCTGCACCTTTTCCCTGCAAAGGAAGTTGCTTGTCTTTATTTCATTTATAGACAGAGTTGATTTAAGAACTAGATTTAAGGCTGCCCTCCTTCTGTCTTAAGACATCACTTTTAACTGCCTACTACTTGTTAAATTCCAGCATTCAGTCTATGCGTTTCCAGGAATTATGTCTGTCTTAGACTGGGCATTTCGGGAAAGTCTCATCTGGAAGAGTTTAGCTTTTTTCCAAGGGTGAGACAGAAGAAAAAACATTAGGCTTTTTCATGTTAAAAGAAGAAATTCTTAATCATTTCACTGTCAGGTAATAGCCCTTCTACACCTTGCTCCAGAGTAGAAGAAACAAGCTAATTCTAGAGCAGTACTGCACCTGATCCACCACCCACCATTCAGGCAATGCCAGAGTAAGGATCTCCCAAACCAGAGTTTGCATGGAGAATACCATGTTTAATAACCCTTGCTAGACTTATGCTCCGTGAATAATTTATTTTTGAACAGATATTTTTTAATATCCATACATTCCCATGATAATGAGTTCCACAGTTTACTTGTATATTCCTTTTATTTGTTTTAAACTTCCTGTTTGATAATTTTATTGGGTGCTCCTTTATTCTCACATTGTGAAAAATTGTGAAAAAATGACTCCTTATTCACCTTCTCCCTCCTATTCCTTTTTGTAAAGACAGCTTCCATGTCCTCCTCAATAATTTCCCTTCCACTCTTAAGACCTGTAGCTTATTTAATCCCTCTGGATGTAAAAGTTTTTCAAGATCTGTCATCATAGTTGGTGCCTTTCTACAGCTTCTTTTGTTATTCCACTTCCTCAAGTGTCAGAGGCTTTTGCAGTGGACCTGATGAATATATCCACCTCAGAGAACTATATGAGCATCAATTTGCTCCTGTATGACTTTTCTTTTCTTTTTTTTTTTATAATCTGGGAAATTCTATGCAGATAATAATGCTTTGAAGAATTTTGAAACTGCAAAAATAGGTATTCAAATATGTTTGGAGATCCTAGAAGTAATGACACTGATTTTAAAATGTTTTAAAAGTAATTCTGTGTGACTACTGCATGACTTTAGGTTTATCATCGGAGATCGATGACTGTTGGCTGTTTGGCTGGCGAAGGACTCTGTTCTACTGATGTGATTTGTCGTTCTTGTATCTTAACTGTACTTTGACATACAAAGCATATCAAACAATCCTTAATTATATGAGTAGATGCAGGCAAACTAGTCAGCTGTGTATTTAATGCAAAATATTACTTCACTTCTGCTTGCACAATCTCTTTCTACAACCTAGTTATTTGTGATTTGGTCTTGCCGCCTGCCATGCAGAAGATCTGAGATGAGTCTTTGATGAAACCTTTCTGTGTTATTGCATCATCACACGTGTGCCACGGCCATGGACCAGGAGGGAGGTGCAGGCGCAGAGAGTACGACCCAATGATGTGACCTAAGATATGGCTAGTATATCCCTCACTCGCAGCTGTGACACAGGGAAGTCCTCTGTTATACCTTCCAGAAAAACACGTGACAACCACAGGGTAAGATGGGAATAGTACTGCATGGTAAATCCAGATCTTCATCCTTCAGAACATCTTCCCTGGCTCTTCCTATGCAAGAGACTATAGTGGTGATTGCTGCCGCTCACAGCAGAACAGGAGAATCAAGAGACGGCAGGGTTACACCATCTCCCTTCCACGCTCACCCTAGAGCTAGTTTCAGCGTCCTTTCACAAGTGGTCACGTAGCTGTATTGATTCAAACAAAACGAACCGTTAACTTGCCTATTTTGTGCGAAATGCCTCTCCTCACCGCACATGTGGGTAGTCCATGTCCTTTAACTAAACAGTGGTGTCTTCCTTTCCTGCTCACCCACTTCCCACCACTTTCCTGACGTGTGACTCAGGCGCTTGCGCAACTGCAAGACTGCTGCACGAACGTTAGAAGGGACAAGGCATCCAGCTCTCAGTCAGCACGCTTTTTGACAGTCATTTCAGGGTAATTAATGATGCCATTAGCCTGGTGGTTATGATTTTAGAAAGTTTTTTCTTGTCCATTTCATCTGTGTCAGAACCAAGATTGGGGAGGGGACGAAAAAGTTTGTTTCTCCCAGCCACAGTTCGCAAGGTGCTACAACCCAACGACAAAATTACCCCTTGCTTTTGAGAACACGGGATGCAGTCTTTTTCATCTACCTGTGTCAGAAACTCCTTTCTTTGGGAGAAAGTACTTATCCTCAAAAACACATTCAGGCCTTAAAACCAACCAGAAAGCACAGGAAGAACATTCCATGAAACAGCAGCAAGGACCGACCTGGTTTATAACTATTAGTTTACACAAACACTGGGTTATTTCAGAAACACTTGGAAAAGGTCACTATACAATTATACAAGAAAACTTGTTGGCTGTACCCTGAGATACCACTAAGAATGGAGATACTTACAGGTGTCCACTCTCTGGAGATTTCTCATCCGGATGATCCTTACGGTCAGCAGGTAGCAGGGAGAGGATTCTATCTGGAGAAGAACGGTACAAAACAGAGTATGAACAAGCCTTCAGTGGGAAAAAGTATCAGAAGTGCAAACTAACCGAGTGCTACAAAACAATAATAGCGTTGGTAAAAATTGTGTCAACCATCTCACTATTCTGCAGATGAAAATCTGCAACATATGCTTCTTCTATTAGAGAAGTCTTGTTTTAACATTTTATACATTTCGCTGTATTTTTGCTGTGTTACTCTGAGAGTCTGGGTTGCTTATCGTAGCAGAAAAGAAAGGGATAAATCCCTGTCGACTGATACTGTCTGTGAGACGCTTGCAAAACCCCTTGCTCCGAAAATGCAGAGTTTAGCTCTACAACATGCCTACAATAAGTCTCTTAAACAGAGTAAAGGCACTGGTGAGCGTCATGGTGGAGTTGTCAAAATATGGGCAGTCTTACTCAAAGTTACAGTCAATCCCCTTAATAGCCACCCATGAGGTCCCACTGCATTGAAAAGAGCGCTGTGGAGAACATCTGTTATCACTGATTCTCACGGGATAAACCCAAAGTACCGCTCTCAGAGAGGTGGGTTTGCCTTCTGCTTCAAAAACATAGATTTCTCTTTTTTCTCTTTACAATTGTACAGAAAAAACAGTAACAATAATCTGAGCTTTTGTAAATCACAACTATGAGCTAAAGCAATGGCTGAGAGTTGTTTCCAGAGGATTTAGGGGGTAAGGGATTGGGTATAGGTTGCCTTTGGGGAAAAATAAAGTACAATACCCCCCTCCAAAAAACCCTTAAGATTGAAAGTGCTTAACTTCCTTTGGTCCCTTTGAATGTCTCTCTATAAAACAAGTCTCTCCAGATTTTGTGACTGCAGGGACCTCTTTCTATTTATTCTTAGAGGATAATGTGATTTCCTTCTTCTAAGGAAGGCGATTTCCTGCCGGCTCATTCCATAAAGCTGTCTCTGGCTCAGACCTATCTGCAGAAGGCTACTCTGACAAAGCCAATAAACAAATCACCGTTTCCTGTGGCTGTGACACACGGTCATTTCCTCACACTCCTAGAAACATTTCCACCTGCATAAGTGGTTACAGCGGAGCCCTCCAAATCATTCTTTTTGACAACTGCTATTTTTATCAGCTGATTTCCTCTCATTTAGGAGCATCCTTCTATTTCTATAGCACTTCAGAGACTTCCTAGAATGACTATAAACAAGCAGACAAAATAGATGTTAAGGCAGATAAAGAGAAGCTGGAAGAACCTCACTTAAAACAATGTGTGTAATGTTGCCAATTTTTTTTTTTTTTTTTAAGAGAACAGAGCAAAAACGACCTTATTTTCAGATGGGAAGACAATTAGGCCTCCTTTGTCACAACAAATTGCTTTTTCAATGTGTGTTTAAAATCCTTTCTTCTCTCTCCTAACACATCATGTTGTATTAAAATGTTTTTGCTGAGATCTTAAAAAGGGTTCCTGCTTTTACCCTTCCTGTATGTGCCTCAAGAATTCTCTGTTTTCTTCCTTTTTTAGTACTTCTTAATGAAATTTATCCTCAGCAATCCATCCACCTTCTATTTCAAGTGTTCTCAAAGGAGAAAAAGCCTAACAGAAGCTGCAAAATTTGCAAACAACAACTGATGGAGGGGTATGTCCTCAGAGCTACCCCATGCAAGAACACTGGTTCACATTTTAGAAACAGTACAGCCATATTAATGCAGTTCTCCACCCAGTTAATTAACCCTTCTTCTCAGCTGGGTAATTAGCAAAGGTGGATCACCACACTCACATGTTAGGAATGAGCTTGGGCACCTCAGCATATGCCCTAGAAGGCAGAAACTCATTGTTCTGTGGGATCTGCATAAGCACGGGGCAATTCTTGCAGCCATTTATCTCCGGAGGTTGTGCAAGGTGCTGCCAGCTCCTGGATCAGCTCCAGCTACGCTTCCTCGGGCAAATGGCATTGCTTGAGTGAGAAGCGATGGATTCAATATTTGCAAAGCGGTTTGAGATTCTTAGATAGGAGACATTAAGGAAGTGGGGTGGGTTGGGTTTTTTTTTTAATGATTATTACACCATCTTATTATTTCTGCCATTTCTATATTACACCAGATTATTTCTGCCATCTGATCACCTGTCTCCTGGTTCCCATGTAACAACTTTCTACAGCGTAAGCCAAATTTCCCCATCTGGTATGGGGAAATCAATTCTCAGAGATGCGGGTTTCACAAAAAGACTTACTGAAGTTTCACAAAAAAATCAGTGGCTTCACAGGAGCTACAGAAATCAGGACCTGTGCTTGCACTGGGGGAGAGGCAGATCCCACCAGCCAGTTACCTGCGGAAGAGGCAGCAGCCAGGCGTTAGCCGTCCTGGCAGCCCCGGCACCTGCCGGTGGGGGTAGCGAAGACAACAGGGAGAGCGGAAATCACCCGGTGATCAGGCCTCACTAGTTCTACCGCTCCCAGGAGGATTTGTTATTTTAATTAATTCCAGTAACATATTAAACAAAAGAAATGTATTTAAACAGCAACTGTGACAACCACCACATGATGTTACTAGGGTCTAGTTATACAAACAAAGAAAATAGCAGCTATGCATGCATAAAGCAAAGGATAGAAGTTCTGTTATTCTGTTTGCTTAAAATCTGTTATGATCTCTTTAACAAAAAAAAAGGCTGCTGCTATGTCATGATGTTCCACATACAGAGAGGTTTCCACCACAGCCTTGAGCGGTGGAAGACCCCAAGCAGCATCCTGCCCTGGGGCTAACAAGGACATACTACAACAATCATTTCACACATTGTAGCTTTGCTTTTGATAAAATCAAGACCGATGTAGTCACTTTGTGACTGTTTCACTGACAGTTAATCTGTCGGCTTGTCTTCAGTTCAGCACTTCTCAAATTGTGCTCATGTGTGCTTCATGCAAACGCGTATATAACACAGCCGCATGCAATATAGCACACCGCGATGCCAGTACAGTTTCTCTGTACTCCCAGAGAAATTAAGTTTTACTGGGATTTTCCAAACAACAGCTCCATCAAACGTAGAGCAGACCACATAGTCTCTTCTTCCAATTTTCCACCACTTCCCGTAAAAGAGAATAACATGGTATGATACTCGGCACCAAGTTACTGTGTTGGTGGAAGTAAAGGATTCCTCTGTCGTGTGAATGATTCCAACTTTCTCCCACCGGGGTGAGTAAGAATTTGAAAACAGAAATTTCTCTGAGCGCTCTGGGGATGCAGACTGTCTGCATTCCTGGCAGATTTGTGCCTCTGTAGGTCTATCCCAGCCCTCTTTAAAGTCACACACATTCAGATGTAGGTATGCGTGGCATGCATCCATCTGAAGACGCACTGCTGTAAATTACTCCACTACTTTAGCTGTATAACACATCCTGTCACATCACAAGTGGTTGTGGAGCTCCAAAATGACAGTACTCCTTAATGAGACAAGAGTCCATGAGACGAGAGGATGGCTATTCTTCCTTACTTTTTTTTACTTGCTTTTCTCTCAGTACCTTTCTTCAGCCTTTAGGCTTCTTCATCTAACAGACTCTTCCAGCATGGGCTATTGCTAGCAGCATCTTCCCAGCTTGCGATAGCAACGGTACGGACATTCACCACTCCACCATGCCTACTGTAGACTACCCCAGTCTCGCAATTCCACAAGAGTAGAGTCAAATGTATGCTGGGTCAATGCGTGGTTTGGTTTTCAGTATTAGCTCCTTGGTTTACCATAGATGTTCGATCAGTTAGCAGAATATTGTAGCTGCCTTCCCAAAACGGAGAGCAGTCATCCAACAACACTGCTCCAGAGAGGAGAATTTACGCTTGAACCTCCAGGGGCAGCCAACACATTCTCAGTTCTGATTGTTGCCCTTTTTAGATTGGAATTTATTCCAAAGCAATCATGAACTAACAGAAAAATAATGCAGAGATCCTGAAATTCGTCTTCAGTGTGTGCGATGAAATACCATATCATCACCGAAAAGCAGCTGTCCTCCACACAGGTGCTCAGCTGTCGCTTTTCTACATGAAATGTGGAATGCCCTCCGTCTGGCGTCATGAGGAGGTGGCCTTTGTCATGCTGGATGACAAATTGTGATAAGGAAGCAAAATTATGTGCCACAGTGTGCTGGTACCATTACCTATTTCAGTGCAACCGCACCGCATGCTATTCCACAAGCCATCCTGCAAAGATCAGGTGAGATTTAAAAATACCTTGAGGACAATCAATTTACTTTTTCAGCAGTTGAAAAAGGCCATTTCTACAGACCAACCTGAAAAAATATGTGTTATCTATGAAAACCATGAAAAGAGCTTCCTCTCTACCCACACATTTTTCCTGCAGTCACCCAATAATAATGCCTCTGTCCGTTTCTATGTCATCCACTGGCACAGCAGCCTTTCCTGGCAAAGATAGCTTCCCTACTTTGACTAAGGTCCTCTTGCATTCCTGGCCCGGAGAAGCATTCTGCTGAGATGAAATCACTCACAGGATGTCACCGGGGCACTCCTTTCTTCATCTCCAGGTGCTAATTTAACTAGATGGTAGCCAGGGACCAAATCAAAAGAACTAAAATACTTTGCTGCTGACGATGTATCTAGAGCTGGTGGTGTGTGAAGAAGTGCCTATCCTGAGCTGTCTGAGAGTCAGGTCTCCTTAGAAAACGTGCGTCCGCAAGTTTTTTACAGTTGTAATCGGGATGCTTCAGGCTGTGAACATCACTGCCCTGCCCCAGCCTGCTGGAGCCTATCTCCCGCTGCTGCGGGATGTGCCAGGGGACCCCACCGTGGCACGCTGCCTGGGCTGAGCGCGGTCAGCTGCTACGTTTGGCCATGTCTCTGAAGCTCTTCCTCATTCTCGACAGACCCAGGCTCCACGCCAGAAAAGCAGCCGCTTTAATTGCATCCTTCCTTTGCCTCCTCCAGGTGCTGGGGCTGCGGCACCTCCGCCGACAGCTGCGGCACCTCCGCCGACGGCTGCGGGGCTGTGTGGGGGCTGGGAGGGTGCTGAGGACCACTTCTGCCACCGGCTGGTTTTCACAAGCCACGTGTTTCATGTTTTTGATTAGTAACATGACTTCTAATCAGAGCGCCTTTTCACCACAATTAGCAGAAGTCTTGGTTGGTTACTGGTGAATTAAAAACTCCCACAGCTGGGCGGAAACACCCCTTTCGTGCATATGGCCACAGGAACCCTGGTTTCAGCAGGGAAAATTTATCTGTGCCCACAGGAGTATGACGGGTATATGCAAGGCCAAGAATTGTGTCCTTCCGATCATTGCTTCCTCATACATATATCAGTCATGGGACCCTGAACACTTGCGAGGAATAAGACTGTGCACATGATATCATGCTTGAAACACATTTCCAAAAAGCAGAACTTCAAATGTTGATCAACACAACATAGATACTCTCAGTGCACAGCGATCACGACTTCTGCAGAGATTTATTGTTTGACTGATAACTCAGGCTAGTTGCATAGCCCTTTCAGTACTGTTAACATTGTCCTCCATCTTTTAGCGTTTCCAGATGTTTAACAACTGGATTTTTTCTGATTTTGAAAAAAAAGTCCATTTGAAAACACGGAGCATTCAACTGCATGTTCAAAATGATTTCTGTGTGTAGAACTGTAGCCAGGGGAATAGGATAGTCCATCCGCGAAAAGACAGAGCCCTCTTATACTGCTTTGCCCTTCCCAACCAGAACAAATATCAGAGAGAGAAACTAGACTGAGCATTAACCATCTGAGGGTTGAGACTTATCACACCTAATTCCAGATAGCTGTAAAATAGGTGTTTACATCTGACAGCTGTTAGGCATTTCTGGAGTCTCATCCTAAGGTAGACATTACCACAGGACATGCATCACACCTCGAAAATCTCTGACTACTGATGTAGAGGTCTATCTCAGACACAGATGTTTTAGATTTTTCATGTCAAATGTGGATAAGACAAACCATATTTCAAAGATATGAGCTGATGGGAAGTGGCCTCCTTTGACTTTGCAAGGTTTATTTTTGAAGTGGGAGGCATGCTGGAGCATGCCATTTCAGCAGTCTGTATTTTAGGCATCCCCATGCCACCAGTTGGGGTGACAGGGGAGGCACCCGGGCTTCTGCAGCTGAGCAGAGCCGCTGCTGGTGTCATGCTCCTGCAAGCACCACAGGGCTGGGGGTGGCTCAGGAGTTGTTGCCTCCTGCTTTTCCAGTTGCTGCTGACCCCAGGGCTGGAGTTGCTCCCAACAGCAGGCTCTTGCCCTTGTGGGAGACAGGGACCCCATGCCTGGCACCAGCGGGTACCCAGCCCTCCTGCCTGCCTCAGCTCCTGGTTCACGTGATGGAGTCCCGCCTGTACCAGAGGCAGCAGCTGCAACCTCCTCCTAACCTCGCCATGCAGCGTGGCAGCTCCCCGCTCCTTCCCATGATCTCAGGAGCTGCTTCCAACTTCCAAAACCCAGCAGAAGCCAGAGCTCCTGCTTTGCACAAGGGTGAGAGTTTAACCTGCCCCTCTTCTGTTAAAGGGCTGCTGTTCTCCCAGCTGCACAAACCCTGCAAGAACAAGGAGCCCTTGCCTGGCAGGGAAATGAGGTACCACTTGACCTGAGGTATGAGGCATCTTACCCTTGTTAAGACATTGTTCATGCGGAATTCAGAACTATGCATCCGATTTTTCCCCACCCCCTTCCCTCACAGTAGTTATTGTATGAGACCTGCTGCAATCCTTAAATATTTTTATATAAGCACTGATGTCTGAAACACCAGAGCTGGCTCTGCCTGCTGCTTTGGCATGGGGCAAAGTACCAGCCAAGGCCTGAATAATATAGATTTCTTAATGCAGATAAAAATCAGCATGTTGGCATAAAGGCACATGCAGTTGCTGGGGTATGCTGTGTTATGTTTCTAAGAGATGATCCCTCTTAGCAGGAACCCTCATATTTAAGTCTTTTGGTAGTTTCAGTGATGAAAAATTTACATTTAAGAAAAACTGAGCAGAAGATAAGAGTATGTATGCATCCTTCACCTAAACACATGATATGCTGCAGTAATCAAGTCATGATCATGCAAGTGCATAGGATAGATTACTATGTTCTGATCATCGAAGAAAAAACAGTGGCTATGTAACCAGATGCAAGAACAACAACTCAGTCCATCAACAATGGGTTGTCATGAATTTTTGGAATTTTGAAATGTGAAAAATAATCCTTCGGTGAGAGACAGGGGAAATATAGTGGTCTAGAAGAAAGTTATGGTCCCATACACATAAGACAATTCTTTTTGGTCCACTACTATCACACCTGCTCCCTCGAAATTTCATGACCCTTAAATGTCTTTGATCTAAGCCTATATCCTGAGCAGATAATGGAAAAACAAACACATCACTGTGTGGGATTAAGAAATGGAGACAAGAAGTTACCTGTCATATCTATAATTATCATAGGTAGTTATAACCCAGGAGTTCAAATCATTTTGCTTTCTTTCATCATGATTTTAGGTTCCTTACCCCTTGTAAGGAGCAGACATTATACCAAAGACTGATCAATTCATTGTTCTTCAGCCTGTTTTTACTATCTACAAAATTCTTCATCCTATACATGGTCCAGAATTTCTGTATCTCCACAGGCTAGAGATACCAGACATTGTAAGCTGAAGGTTTGCGAGATGAAATGCCACAAAGACCCAAGACTGATAGAATATATCCTGAGAAAATACAGTATAATCTTTTAATGCCACTGATTTTTTTTTTTTTTTTAAAAAAAAAACCTAATGTTAGGAAAACACAAAAGCTAAACTTTGAAACGTGTATGTGAAAAAGTAAAAATACTCCAAATGTGAATAAGAATTTGTTTTAATTTCTCGGTGCCGAAATGGTACCAGGACTACCTGGTAACTAGCTTATCACAAAGCTCACCTGTCTGCCTGTTTACAGTATTACTTCAACTTCCAGATAAAGCTCCTTTTCAGCTTCATTTTGTCTCAGTATAACTTGTCTGCATTCATGCAACTTTCCATAGAATTATCTGGCTTAGAAGCAAACACTTTTTGGGACAACATTGTTATGCGAGTCACATTTAAACTCCAATCCTAGCAGATAGGAAACAATGCCTGTGCTTACTGCACAGATAGCAAAGTAGCAGAATGAGAACCCCTACCAAAATCAGTAATTTCTAACAAAAATAAACCTATGACTGATCTTCAAACACAAGAAATAGCTCTAGCACATTCAAGCATCACTCCTTTCACAGAATCCTCTGTTACAGTTTTTTCTGATGGAGCGCAGAAGTGGTGAAAAATCAGGGTTCAATAATCCAGGACTCCCCCATAAATTGCTAGGATAGAGATTGCACTGCCGAAGCCATTACAGCAGAACATGAATCACTGTTACTTTTGGCCCTTTCAGTTACAGAAAGCATTGTGGAACAGAAAGCTAACTAATGGATTTCTTTTACATGTAAGTGAGGGATTAAAACAGTAGATATTCTGCATGCTCCCAATAAAACATAACAAATAAATACAGCAAGCAATTCTGAAAATCATGAACAGAAGTGGAATAAAATGATCCAAACAATAGACTTAAGGGAGTGTCCCTTGTAACACTCAAACTGCTGCCATCATTATTTATCTACCTGAGCCTTCTCCCCTTTTCAGCAAAACAAACCCCTCAGCCCTCTTTGGTTCAAAATTCTTGTTCATAATACCTTGAAATCACCTTTGTCTGGTACAGTACTTTCTTCATTTTCTTCTTGCGGTTCGCCATCTCCCAAAGAATCGATGTCTGAGTCTTGATCCTGAAGACAGAAAGAAATTATAAACGATAGCATTAAAACAACAACAGCAGCATTATCAGGGTAGATAATTAATTCCTACCTGCAATAACTTATGCTGAAACCCCAATTAGAACAGCTGTTGGTTACACCCAGCTGTGTTACAGTGCTCAGCATAACGAACAAGCTGCCATGTGGTTCGGCACACGCTGGTACAAAATCCATGTCGGGGGTACCCTTTCAACATGTCAATGAAGGAAGAGCCATTTCAGCTGTGAGATACCCAAAAGGTGCCTCTGTGAATAAAGGGTTGCTTTTTGTTTCGAATATGATCTTTTGGCAATCTGCTCCTGCTCTCAGGAGTATTAAATCTTGATTTAAAAAAATCTCAGAATCTCTTCTCTGGGTTTAAACCCAGAGCGTGAAACACATTGCAATTGCAAAGTTTTAAATCTAACATTTAAATTTTTTCAGGAAAAAGAATACTTCCAAAATACTTCTACAATGTAGAGTGCCCCCTTTTGAAATGCCTTGTAGGAAAACACCATTAAAGGACAGTTCCTATAAAAATGTCGAAAGTATTCTGTTTCTGTTTCCAGAGTACTTCTTGAAGCAATGTGCCTTCGTCCAGTCAAAGAGCACACAGAACAGTGTATAACATACCTCAGTTAAAATTAAATGCAAATCTTGAAATGACCCAGAAAATGCAAAGCAAAATGGAAAATTCAGAACAAAAATGGGAATGTGGAAATAAAATTCAATTCCCTATCCCTATTCTTTATCCTGTCCTTATCCCTTTTCTAGTAACAAAAAATGGGGTTGTCACATTAATACACATGTCAAAATTTTGCTACTGATACACAAATATTAATATTGTTAATAAAAGTAGCATTTAATTATGGAAGAAAAAAGGTTGTTTAAGTCTGGGTCTGGATTCAGGCTGATAATTCAGTCCCCTAAAAATTCTTTCCTTCCCTGGTCATTTTTTCCACTTTCTCTTCTTTTTCTGTCCCCTTGCTACGCTGACTTCTCTCATTTCGCCTATGAAGCTGAGATCTTTGGCTCCAGTGGAGCCAGGAGGACTTTTGCCACTGACAGCCACGAAGAGAACATTTCGCCTTAAACTCCTTCAGGCAGAGACATTGCCGCCTACTCCCATCAGACAGTAAGTTTGTACAGTAGCTTGTACATAAACACGCTCACAAAGCAGGATTTTGTTTTCTGTCAAACGCATGTCAAATGCAGTGGACCTTAAGCAAACTTTTAAAGCCGTTTCCTTACCTGTAATTCTTTTGCATTTGATGGCATCGTGGCCTTCCCTGGATTCATGTAATAGAGTGTTTCTGGCACCTCCACGGGCAGCAATTCCTGAGACATGTTTGCAGGATTTACTCCTGTAGGAGTCAATGACAAGTTATTTTATAAAATGACCTGAGGCCCCACCCATCTCACCTCTATAAGTGAAGGACTCCCCTCCCATTGCTGAAGAAGGTGAGCACCAAGGATGACTGCTCCGGGGAAGGATCTTACAGGGCAAGCACAACAGCCAAAAGGGATGCGATACCTTCTTCTGGCTGGGAACCTCTCCCAGCCTCTGCTTGCCCCTTGGGTCCCCTGCACTGCTGCCACCCTTTTTCCATGGTAAGCAGAGTCCCAGGCCATCCTGCCAAGCAGAGGAGAAGCACCGAGGGCACCACCGCTGGAGCCTGCTCCTTCAAACCCAGCTCTTCCCCACCTGCGGCACGGGGACTGCCCCGAGCAGAGAGCGACAGCAGCTCCTCTGTGGGGGAAACTGAGCCTTGGAAAAAGCCTCCGTGTGTAAATAACCACCAGTGACCTACCTGCGTGCAGGCACACACCCGTCCACTTTGGTCAAAGCCTCCGTACAGGCGGGGGGGACCCAAACTCGCTGCTGCAAAGAGGCGCTGCCCTGCGCCACGCAGTAACCCCCCTGGAAAGGGCCACCCCCACCACCTGAGGGGTTACTGCACCGACCAGCAGCTCCCAGCTCCTCCTGGGCTCCTCCCGTTTCTTCTTCCCGGGGGAGCAAGGCCAAGGCGTGGGCACGGGGCTGGGTCTTTGGTTTGCAGAGGTGAGCAGTGGGGAGGGGAGGGGGGTGAGGGCCATGGAGTAGCAGTACCAGATCGTGTGCGATAGGACGGCAGGGGAGGAGGAGGTGGACATTTGTGAGGGTTAGCAGATATCTTGAGGTCAATGCCTATGGCTACAAGCATTACCCAGGATGACTACTGCACCCGGCATTACCTTAAATTCAACAAAAAAAAGCAAGGAAATATGTAACAGCTGTGCAAAGCAGATAAGAGTTATGCTTTCATACATTTTCCAGAGAAAGGCAATTGAACTTTACACGGCAACTGCAGGAAACTCATGTCAAGGTGAATGGAATATAGTATCCAGTGGTTTAGTTTTATTAGTTTCATTAATTTTATTAGTTTTATTTTACAGAGATTTTGTTCAACCAAAGAGCATGAACAAAAGAGCACATGAACATCTCCAGGCATACCCTGTGGAAATTACCATCTTCAAACACAGAAAAACAAATGAATAACACACTAGCAGCTCCAGTAACAGTAGGCTGTGTCATAGCATCTGCATTTCCAGCATGAAAAGTAGCTCTGCCCACACTTGAAGTACAAGAGCATCTTTTGGCCTCAGGTCACGGACACTCTGAGCTGCATCCTGGAGAACTCCTCTTGCAGCTTAATTCAGAGAACAATCATTCATCTTTTTCTTTAGCCTCACCAGAAAAGAAGTCCTGCCTGGCCTTGGAAGACCTGCCATGGGACACTAAAAATACTGGTATACTTGTTATTAGAGCAGGCCAGCTTTCCCAAGGCTGATTAGTTCAGAGGACCATTAGCGTAAGTGACGACATTCACCTAGAAGCCCCTCTAAAGGTGACGAATCTTAAGAAAGTTGAGATTCCCTGTCTTCAAGGAAACCTGTGGAGAAGAACAGGTGGATTCTGCATACAAACTTTCATGTTTGCGGAGTTAATTCCCCATTATATGCACACTTGGCTGTCTGGAATGATCTGTATGGCCTTCAGCTAAATCGAGGTATTCTGCTCCCACCTGAGTGACTCCACAGGGAATGCCATAAAGAAAGAAAACTCCAAGGCTCTCATTAACAACTGCACTAGTGTTATCTAATTTAAAATCTGAATGTACAAAGCTAGATGGTCTCAATTTGTAGAATGAAAAACAGAGGCTCCAAGTGGAATGATTTTATTTCTTTACATTTCATATTTCAGTAATTTAAGGACAGATGAAACAAAATAACCTATCAGCTTCAAAGATCTAATGGTAGTTGCCCTGGCAGCAAACAGCACACTACTCTCGTCCTTTAGTGCTCGCTAGACCTCGTACTCCCTCTAATACTTAGGTTTCTTATTCACACTACAACCCAGTTCATAGAAGCATCAATCACTTGGCAAAGGTACCTGTATTACGTCTGACTGCAGAGACAGGCTGTGGAGAAATGGAGCTCCATGACAAACTTAACATTTTTCAACATGGTCAAATATAGCTTTGTGATTTCTGTGTTATAACAGTCTTGGACTGGACCGAAACTGCCGATAGCCAGTGTCCCCCTAAATGCCTTGCAACAGTATATGCTTGCCTAGCCTTCAAACAGGCCCCGCAAAATGAGCCTGGGGTTATTCTAGCAAGCTGGAAACACAACAGGACTGGCTGTGACCACCTCCCTGCTCTCAGAGACATAGATACTTCCAGACAAAAAACAGCATTGGAGAGCAGAGTCAGGTGGGCATTCTGGCTCGGCTATGTCCTCTTCCTGCAGGTGTCTTAGACCATCACTTGAGCAGTTAGTGAAGGAAGGAGATGTGGAGCAGGAGAGGAAAGTCAGAGGAGGCAGGGGCACTACTGCTGTCGGTCGTCTTTCCCCTGACACAGTAAGAAGGAATCTTCTGGGAAATTAATTTTAAAGCAAGTCTTTAGCCAAAGAGTTTAAAAGTACTAGAATGTATTCCTGTTAGGACATGACGATCATACTGAAAAAAGTACGGCACTTTATATCCATTACATATGTGAGTCAGCATTTGTATGCATCTAGCATATAACTAGTACACAGCTCTGATACTGAAAGTTATTATTTTCCCAGTAGAGAGACTGGCATCATTAATGACTTTTTACATCACTGCACTCGCAGGTAAATGCTTGTCTATGTTTCTTTCACGTTACAGTTACCGATGCACTGGATAAAGCCCAGCACTTACCACACCGGTCTTAGAACAGCCTAATTGAAGTGGAGATTTGTGCTCCATTTTATGTCTCTCAGATTTTATGCATGTTGCAAATGTACAGTCCTCAATGGTTACCTGTGCAGTGAGAAAGTCCTCCGTGCCTGGAGTTGTCTCACTGTGGGATGTTTTCTGTACTTGGAGAAGGTTTCCCAGGAGTACAGTAAACTAGAAGAATGGTTCCCAAAGTTTTCTGAATCATTGTTCACTCTCCACATTTCTGCAGACTACATGCAGGTTTATCATCTCCTCACAAGCTGGAAACCAGCACGAGGGCAGTATGACCAGTACGGTGCTTCCTCCTGTGCCCCAAACCAGCTGTGGGTTGCAGGCCATCAGCTCCTGCACCAGCAGCGATCATGGACCAGAGCTTAAAAGTGACCAGAAAAGGTATTTGTTAAGAGTCTACGAAGGATTTTCTGAACACTCTTCTGCACATGGGACCAAAACATTTAATCTGTACAAATTCTATGATATCATATCATCTGTTAAATCTCAAAATTAAACAACATCATATGTTTATGAAGTAGATACCAAACCTAAACAACTGTAGCTCAAGGAGGAATTTGGAGCATGGCTTGCTTTCAAGACTGGTTGGAACAATTTTGGATGTCAGCCAACTGAGTAGCAGAAATTGCAAAATTAAAGAAACAACTATCAGTTGCTCAAGATTTAAAAGTGTGTATTAATATATGTAGAAATTTACAGCTCCTTACCTGATAGTTATCAGCCTCTAACGATGCTCCATTACCTCAGCAGAAGAAAGGAAATAGGAGGGGACCAAATATTTCATATATTTACAACTAATTTACAGAATATTAACTGAGAGAGAGAAGGGTGCAATAAGCAGCACCTGGCAGGAAAAGTCATACTGCTAGGGGCCGAGGGACTGTCTTTTGCCAGTGTTTAAGGGCAGAGAAAAGAAGAGACAGCAGGGAGCTAGAAAGCACTCACAGTATGCATATCAAGCATTTGTAAGCCCAGAGCAGTCAGAATAAGAGCAGTAGGATTTAATGCCATCACGTTTTCTGGATTAGGGTTTTTTAGTTGCTATTCTTTTTAATGGAACAGCCTATCAAGACTGATTTGAAGAAACTAGAGGAGGGATATACCTTTATCTCAATTTTAAATGTTTGTCTCCACCACCTTTTTGTTCCTGATTTCCTCTTTCTTTTCTTTTTTTTCCATTCCCTGCCATCTTCTTTCCCATTGGCTTCTTGGCTTTCTAAAATATCAGTTTCCTTCCTTCATCCATCTCAATACCACATAGCTATAATTCCCTTTTCCACTTTTATTCGGGTATTATACACATCTTTTCCTTCTCCCTTTCCTCCCTCCCTTGCTTTTTATACCATCTGTTTTCTCAATCTTTCCCCTTTGTCTCACATGTCTCCTCCATACTGCAACGGTACCTCCAGAAGCTTCAAGCCTGAATGACGGAGGTTTGGTCGTATTTGGAACGAGCATGAATACTACAAGCATTAGGGCAGCTGGGATCAGGCCATGACATCTGGCTGAGACACCCAGCTGCATGGAGAAAAGGGGATAAGCAACAGTGGGTTGAAGGGAGTGCAAAGGAGACCTCAGGATCCAAGGAGGAAGAAACTGGAGACATGAGAAGACATCCCAGAGTTTTGATATGAAGAGCCGGAGGGGTGAGAGGAGTGCTGGAGAAGTGCTTTATGAACGCTGCAGGTGTGCTGGGCTTCGGTGGGAACCCTGCAAGGGACAGACTTTCAGGAAGAGCTCAAAGGTACAAAAGTTCAATGGCATGAAAGACACACAGCTCTCACCCATTGCTACCTGTTGACCAGCATACCATGATCAGGGCATGAGGAAATCAGCCCTGCTGGAAATGAGGTCCTGACGGCCTCCTCTGCAGCATTATCCCTCTAGTAAGACAGCGGCATATTGCACATACACAGCAGAGTCTCACATGTGAACAGGTTTTGGCACAGGGTTTCTCAGAAGGAAGTCCTCCTCTACCACCCACGTTCTCCTGTATCTGCTGTGGCAGACACATTTCCTGTCATTCACGTGGTGCAACCTGTAGCCTCACAAATGAATAGCTCCCTTCACCCAGACTGTTTGCAGTAATCTTTTGTTTGATCACTCTTTGGGCTACAGAACAGCGTAAAATGGTGCTGCCAACCACCCCATTAGCTTCTGCTTCCTCAGTGGCACTCACCCGACAGGACTGTCCGAGTACTCACATGCCTCGCGAGGGGTTCAAAACCCCACTGCTTCTTTTCTGAGGTTCCTATGGGCTGACTCACCTCACTGAGCTGCCCAGTTCTCGATGCACCTTTGTGATAATCGGAAGGGCTGGAGCAAAGGTGCAATTGCATGCTAATCCCTTCACTTACCTACAGATAATGAATAGGTAAGGAGGAAAAGCAAGACACAGAAAAGACACAGAACATATTCATTACAATTAAGGAGGTCACCGTGTTAGTGTTTGCAGTTCCTATTACCACAGCCACCAAGGGTTCTGTCTTTTAAAACATTTAGGAAAAATCATGCTAACTCCTCTCAGTGCTGACATTGTGATACAGCATGGGCCTGGATTTTTGCAGTGCTTCTCCCCCCCTAGTTTGTTTCCTCCTTCGAATGGATGATTCCACGAAATTACTCCTATTTCCTGTAAAAAGGGACACTCCCAACCTGCAAAACCAAAAGGGCTTTTAAATGCCCACATCTGCAGCTGTTACCTACATTCTTTCAATGCCTCGGTACAGCCCCGAGGCTGAGCAGGGGAAACATTAGCAGCTGAACCAGAACAAAAAAACGCCAGAAGACAAAGCCACACAAAGGCTCCCTGCTGGCCTGCAAGAACTGACTGCCAGGATCTTCTGCAAGTGTTCTGCACAATTAATTAATAAATTTAATGATAAAAAGCAAGCTGAGCCCAACAAATTAACCAACCCCCTAAGTCACAAACAAAGCACCTCTACTAAACGCGGATGAGGAGTGCTGACTAGATGGGAGTCAGGAGAATAGGCCATTGCTGAGGAACAGTCACCTGGAGACACCTCTACAGTATCTCAGAGAGGAAGAAACCAACTGCAGATGGCATGATGGGGCTGGTGTCCTTCCCTTCAACTCAAGAACATTACCTATGGGATTGCTACATTACCTAAGAGTGAAGGCCCCCAGTGCCCCAGGAGAAGGAGGGCTGGATGGAGGATTAAGCCAGACCTTTTTCAGGGTCTACAGTAACACAGGACATATAGGACCTTGCTGTGGGACTCAGGTGGCTGTGGGTGTATCTGAAAGAAGAAAGTCATGGATGTCTGAGGATTGCAAGGGGAGAATTGACAAGAAGATCCAGTTCTTGTCCAAGAGCTTTCCCCATGCTGAGAGCACCACTAGGAGCTATCGTGTGGGCCTGGCCAGACTGCCAGCAGGTGGGACGGGCTTAGCCCCTAGAGAGTACAGCAGGGCAAGGGATGCCTTAGTGGCACGCATGGAATAAATGGGGCTTCTTTGTTAAAAAGAAACCAACAAACAAAAAGACAGCAAGGGAAGCAAAGGGGTATAGTTAAGGGCAGGGATGGGAAGAGAGAGGCAGGGTTCTTGAAACTTGGTGTCATTGACAGCCTTGGATGGCAGGTCTCGAAGATGCCCAAAACCCCAGCTGGAAGATGGGCAGGTGGGAGAAGTAGCAAATGCATGTGTCACCCCAAATGGGTTTGCCATAATGATAAACAGGGAAGGCCAGGAGGGAGTTACAGCTGGGGCAGAGGAGAGGCAATGCCGAAAGGGACTGCGTGACTCAGCAGCAGAGATCACAAAGAGCAGCCCTTGATGAGCACTGGCAAGTAAACAGCCATTTCAGCACACTGGAGGTTTGAACCAGGGCTGCAAATTGGATGGAGGTGTGAGGGCCTGGAAAAGCAGCTGGGGCAAGGACACACCATCCCTAAGGGGGCTGAGGTCATCCGAGGTGAGTGTGGGAGACTAAAGACGACAAAGGCTTAAAGCCATCAAGGAATGCTTGAAGGAAGAGAGAGAGAGAGACAAACAATGATAGCAAGAGGGAAGAGAAATTTTCAGCCTTTTCGAGGTTCACATTTCATTTTGAACTAAGGATTTATTTTTCATTTTGGCTATGATTGCATTACGCACAGCTCTGTGTGTGCCAATACATGTTACTTCAGCACAGACAAGTTACTGCATTTCATTTAAATTTGAAGTAATTAAGGGCAGCTGATACTGACTGAAGCATTGTATCTTTTTTTAGATTAGCATCTCTGTTGTAATGAAACAGGTTTACAGAGGATTCACATTATTAAAATCCTTCATAAAGCAAATAATTATTTTGGTCTTCATCTCAAAAATAAGCAGTTTCAACAAATTGCCTTGTGCTATTTATAGTAGTTGCATAGACTGTTTGTTGATTGTATACAGTCAGGGACTAAGTTATGTAATTACCTGTGAATTACCCATGGATATCAGTGTAAAGCACTTAGCTTGCATTCTTACCACAAAATCTGAATGTCTCTCAGTTTTTTATGTTTTTATTCTCACAGCATCCCATCCTATAATAACAAGAAATACTATTAAACATTTTGAAATTGATGTGACGCAGATGCTCTAAATGGGATCCTCTAAATACAGTGAGTGTTCAGTGAAAAGCACAACCCCAGGTTAGGTACTTACACACGCACCAGAAGAGCCAATCCTGACTCACAACAGGGTTAAGAACAGTCACTTCCAAGGAATTTTCCAAACCGAAATATTGCTGGTGTAATAAAACTTGCAAATTCAGAAGCACAGAAAATTTGTATTTTCCATGTGAAATCTCAGATTTGTATTTTCCATGTGAAATCTCAGATTTTCTACAGCTTTTATGTTTAGTTTTGCATGTTATTTCCAACAAAACTTCTTGCTGACACTATAGGAAAATATATTTTTCTCTTTTTCTTTGAAATGGTCCACATTTATTATGTATTTTTCTGTTGCACTAGATTTGGAATAAATTAAATAACTGTAGCTCATTTGTCTTCACTTCACATATAACTTCTATTAGCAGAGTAAATTTTGAAATAATTGGTATTGCTGTCCCACATTCATGCATTTAAAAAACTCATCAATAAGCCCTATATTTCCTAAGATTTGATATACTGCACATGCATACATGTACATGAAAAAAATGATCACCAGCAGTGAAATCCAACATAAATAAAGCACGAGACTAATCATTATTTTGTTTGATCTGTTTATCTAGGATCGCCACGTGGTGGAGAGGAGCCACAGGCTGAGACAAGTCTTTGTACTTTCCCAAATCCGTCATGTTCATTCACAAACAGGTCTGGATTCTTCTGCAGGAAAAAAATATTATTTGGATGTCTTTCTGAAACTCAGGATGGCATTTATTTTTTGTGCTGTCGTTTCTGCTCTATAGCTGAATTCAAAGCCTGAAAGATCAGATGTTTGTTGTTCTGAATGTTGTAGCTGGTCAGTTCTATCAGCTTGTCAAACTCCTCCTCTGTGTAGGTAAAGCTGTTTAAGCAGTATGGGGAAAAAATGCTGGAAACATCCACGTTGCCCTGTGCCATCTCAACAGGGCTGCGCTCCACACCTGACAAATAAAGAAAGGTCATCGATGGGGTATAGATGTGGTCCCACGTCCCACTTTCCAGATGGGGCACAACGTTGCTCCTCGCTACCCAGACACCTGCATTTCTCTCCCATGGGAGCCACAGCAGGGGAGGAGGGGACCATGCTAGACCATGCCTCCCATCCCGACGCAGCCAAAGGGCGGCCAGGTGGTGGGAGGACTGTCTCTGTCCCATGGCTTACCAGGCTCTTTGTATTTTCTGAAGGTGTCATTCACCAGCGGGAAAAACACCACTGTCGGCGCCTCTGGGGTCTCTGCATCTTCAAAGATGTAGCACTCCTTTGGATTTTTCTTTTCTTCTTCACTCAGGTGGATTTTGGGAAATGGGATTCCCTGCTTTAGGAAGTACTTGGAGGCTTCTTCCAAAGGCTGCACTCAGACAGAAAAGAAGAAAAGGTCAGAAATGCTGCCATCCCCCCCAACTTTTCCTAATGCACAACACATCCATCAAAGGCCCTTCCCAAAGATCCGGGAGCAGCGTTCACTGTCAGTATTTCTTCTGGCCTTTGTCTCTTGCATGAGATAGTAAGTACTAGTTATTAATAGAACAAAGTTCAAGACCCAGCCTCCAACTTGCACTCCTGATTGTTGTCCTACCTCCTCCTCCTCATCAGCTTTTATCTGCAAGGTAAATAAGATGCTCATGGCTGCGGGCAATGTGTCTGCTTAGGACACGGAAACATGCCCCTTACTGGAGAAAATCCAGAAGTCGACAGAACAGACAGGAATCTGAAATGGTACCCTTTTTTAAATACAGATTCACAAATATTTCGTTGACTTGGCGTAAAATATTTAAAAGCCTCTGTCTTAGATGCTTTAAGATGGTTGTGAAAAATGATGTAGGCATCCAGGAGCAAACATCATCTTGACTGAAATGTTAATTTAATCTTGTGGGTGTGTAAGTCGTTTTGAAAATAGGATTTTTTTTTCCTTAATCTGATTGGTGAGGATGAAAATTTTGGTCTTCAAGAACTTCTCTCTTATCCATATCTAGTAACAGGAATTATAGACCAGATTGTTAGCTGGCATTTGAAACAGCAGATACGGCATCCAAGGACAATGCTTTTCCACAGTTTAGAATGAAAGTAAATCCATTACTGTTCTAAAGACAACTGAACAAATTACTTCTAATTCAACTGCATGTGAATATCTTTAGATGTTTATCATAAGACAAAAAAAAACGAGTTCATCAGTGGTGGTACCAGTTCCAGAGAAACACTCCATATGGAATGTAGCTTTGATAGCCATATCAAGATCCCAGGAGCACACAGGTCTAGGAGATAGTGTTTACCTATCAAAGGGTTAATTAAAATAAAAGATTTAGAAAACTTATACTACTTCTGTTCTTCTTAGGGGATTTGCCATAGTATACCAGCATCACTGAGAGACCTAGGCATCTACAAAATGGGAGCTGTACACCAAGAATCCTTTTCTCCCAGAATCAGTTTCTTCTACATGAATTATTCTGACTCCTTAGAAGTAAAAGAGGGCTAAAAGACAGCAATCATTATCGAAGAAAATTGAGTGGTCATCGCACCAATGTCTGTGATCCAGAAGAATAGTTTAAGTGTAGGACAACGTCCACTTTCCTCTCCGGCCTCATGAGCGGTGGGTAGCTGATATCGATGTATCCTGCCGTGTCTGCCAGGCACATGAACTCTGCTGTTTCTGTCAGCTGGTTGGGGAAATCCTCTAGTATAGTATCTAAAAGGAAATATTTGTTATGATGAGTGGTTCACTGAAAAAGTAATATATCTGTGGTTTGGCTAATAAGGGAGGAAAAAATGCCTTTTGGCTCCCCATTACTTTTGCTTTCCAAGACCCTGTCACACTACAGAAGCTCAGCCTTGACACAGAAAAGAATGACCTGTCCAAGGTAAAAAGACAGAGTTCCTTCACTTCTTATGCTGCTTTTCTTCTGTCCCCGATGAGCAGTAGTTGCCCTTTGCTGGAGTCAAGGGACTTCTTGGAGCTGATTTGACTGGATGAAATTTAACTAGTTATCTTGAAATGTTTGTTTCCAAAGTGAAGAATAAAGCCTGTTCATCCTTTGCCTTCTCTTCACTGATGAAAACATGAACCAACTAAGCAGAAGAAAATAATATTCAGGGAAGTTTACCTTTCCATATACAGAAGCTTTTGCTCTGAAGGTATTCATTGTGCACTTGGAACCCCTTCAGGAAGTTGTAGAACTTTGAAACCATCACCCGCTCGCTCAGGACCTGCCGAATGATGCCCATGATGCCACATTCAGGGGTGACTAAGAAAGTCTCCAACTCATGGCTCCTGGCTGGTGGGGAAGGCTCATCTCCTTCTGAAGGGTAGAGGAGATGAAAAAGTTGTTGTTTTGATACAGTTCTTTGCAATGCTTAAAATACCAAAAGGCACCTAATATTAGCTAGAGGAAAGAAGATCCTAACAAGACATATCAATGTACAATCAAATCAACATCAAAGTAGGAACAAGAAGAAAATCAATCTTCAGTAAAGCATGTTCCATGAAAAACAAAGTGGCAACAAACTTCCTAAAGCTGGAAAAAGCGATCTACTGCTTGATAGAAGTCATAGGTGGATTCCCTGTGTGAAGATCAGGGTAGGCTGAGAATCTGGACAAGTTTCTGTCAAAATTAGTCTAAACCAGCTTTGAAAAAAAAATGCTGTCAGGAGACTTAGACACCCAGAAAAGAGCAGAGAAAAAGGGTTGTGCTAAATGGCACCTCATGAGATTGGGAAAGAGGGCCACTGACTTTCTATCACAAGCATTTATTGAGCTCAGGGTTCTGCAACACTTCTATGGAGAAAGTGATGAAAAGCCCATAAACCAAACTCACTCACCACATTTGAACACAGGAAGGACAGCCCACACCTCTAAGGAGAACACAGGTTTACAACAAGATCAAAGAAAGCTGAAATGGAGTTCCATGTAATTGATATATCCAAGTTTTCAACAACAACATACAAAAAGTACCATCTGCCAAGGCAGACAGAGAACACAGCACTGAGATGTTTGTTACAACATGTAGGTTCACTGAAAGGCCCCTGGCAAAGATGATCTGTTAAAAAACTTCAGTAGTTTTATATTTGGTGGCAAATCATCACTTGCATAAATTCAGTCTGAGGGAGACTAATGGAAATAATGTTGCTATGAATGAATTCAGACAGGAAACCTAATTAGATAGCACTAGCTATCTAACGTGACACCTCAGAAGGAAAAAAAAAAAAACCAAAAAAAAAGCAGTGCACTATTGGCCTCAGTTTTAAGACTTAAAAAGCCTTTATAATGATTTCACACTATATGTATCTGCATGTAACATTCATTTAAAGATTCATAAGACAACAGTTAAAGTAGAAACAGAAACGTAACCAACCAACATCAACAGTCCTGTGTTGGGTACACCTCAGCGAGCACCTTTCTGTAGGATCCGACGAATGCCAGGCATCCAAGAGGTTGTAGGAAAAGACATTGCTCCACAGGCCTGTGCAATGGAACAGGAAAAAAAGAACAGGGAAACTGTTTTGGAAATATTTTGTCGGAAAATATCCCTTTAAAAAAATAACCTTTCAGCTTTGCAAGGGGTATCGGAAAGCCTCAAGGTTTCCAAACTCTCACCAAAAACTGTATGAAGTTCTTCTGAGGCAACTCACATTCTGTCCTCAAAGAGGAACCTAAATAGTTTTAAACATTGTGCCAGGCCTTCAGCCGCTGTAATTCATTGTCACATACAGCCATTGCTGGTCCACGGCAAACCAACATTTTCTGTCCTATAAGCAACTGTCATCAGAGAGTAAAACCATGCCATTCCCCATAAAATAAGGGTTTGGTCTACAAAGTATGTCATATACAACCATATACTCAGTTAAAGGTTTGGAGGCTGCTCCTGAACAGCCAAGATTCAAGTGGTTAGAGCACAATTTGGGATAGTCTGCAGAGCAGTCCTCTAAACCAACACATCTTCACTGTCCCTTGTAAGATTTCTCTTGCCGCAAGTTCCTTTGAGTGAGACCCCTCTCCCTCTCCTTGTTATTCTCATCCCCATAGTCCTTCTTCCACTTTTCCCCACCCACTTAAAAGAACATCTAAAAATGTCTCCCCAGGGCAGAAATCTCCAAAAGCCTCCTGGATTTTGAAAAGTATTTCTTCCTCCACAGCTCTGCCACAGGCCCTGAGAGGAACTCTGCCAGAGAAGGCAGGGCTGAGCTTTGCCTTGAAAATCTCTACCAGTGAAACCTTTGCAAAAGCCATACATCGCAAAGGATGCAATAATTTGAATTGCACAATACAATAATTATGTATTCCATAAATTAGTAACAGAAACACAATTCCCTTTTAAACCTGACCTGTTTGTGGAATGGGACAAGAAGCCAAGGGTCTTCTGCTTCACAGGAAGTCCCCATAAGAATGGGACTCGCTTAAGAAACATTAAAAATACGTAATTAAGAAATCAGATAGGGGCTCTCTGGCTCTACACTTAGCTGGCAACCAGAGTACATTTGCAGATCATTACTGGCCAGTTTCCATCAACACAACCTCATTTCCCTGCAGCTTGAGAAGCTTCTGTCCAAGCCTGCTGTGAGAAGGCAACTCCTCTCGTTTCTCCTGTCTTCACCTGGTGCCTTCTCACTCCGTAACTCTTCTGGCTCCCTGACTCCCAGGAGTTACACACTGCTCGTGCATTTTAATATCTTCCAAACACTGTTGTCCCCCCAGAATTTGGTCATAATTACATAGCAATGCTTCCCTAACCTCTTGCACTGAATTTTCAGGGTACCTATATTTGCTGAAGTAAGAACTATGAGGAGAGATGGTATCTTTTACTAGTCTAACAGAGTTTCTTCTGGAAACCTGAGGGTCTTGTATACCCATAAGCTCATACAACCTTTCCAGCTCTAGCCACTGCTCTTATAAAAGGCCTTACCTCTCCCTGCAAATGACACCTTGCTTTAATCCTTAAACTATCACGCTGTAACTAATAGTACATTTTAATTGCAACCCAAGGTGGCATTACCTGTTGTATCACTAGATGGCAACATTGCTTTAACTCTCCACTCTATCCTTTCTGAAGATACACCTATGGCTGTGGGGTCACCAGCCTAATTCAGGTGCTGAGGGTGAGAACACAGAGCTCAGCCCAGACTGGGCGTGTTGGGTGTGCATGCTGCCCGGCCAGCTCGGGTATGAACACACCACACCACTGTCGTTGCAGAACTGCAACGGAGGCACAATGTTCTCAGACGAAGTCTCTGTAGTCCCACCTAGCTCTGCAATCTACCTCCTACCTCTGGCGGTCAGCACGGAGTGCTTAATGGAAGAATACAAGAAAATTGAAAGTATGAAGGGATCTCTTCTCCAGTGTACTCCAGCATCTCAAGGTTCTGGATTTGGTACTTCTAGGGCTGGTGGCTGCATCTGAACTACTGTGTTTCAGAGGCACCAGTGGGACTACCTTCCATGAATTTCAGACCTATTTATACTCTTGGATCCTGTGTTATCTTCTGAGTCTTTTCCCTCAGCCATCTTTTTTCTTAACTCGTGACATCACTAAAAGCACTAAGCATAGCCATTAAAGCTCTGAGATTTAGTGTCTGTATGGCTAAGCACAATCTTCTGTTCCTCATGCCCAGCTATTTTCTCATGATTGTACCAATATGACTCTGGATTCCTCCTGCATCATACATCGAGGTGCACAACTTCTCTGCACACTAAATAAGGAATACCACATGGTGTTGTTGGTGGACTCAAAATTTCCGTATTTTATAACAAACTCAGTAACAACATTGCTTTTTGTTATAAAATCATGCCATTCATAGACAAACTTGGTTTTAAGATTCCAGTTTCAAAATACAAATATTTTCCATGTGGAACTCTGTTGCTCATCAGTTCAAAACAAACCTAACCTCTTTAAGCAGCCCTGAAACTTCAGGCATGAGAGTCACCATTCAAGACAAAAGCAGCAGTGAAAAGTATTATTTGAAATTTCCTCTAAGTATTTTTTAGCCCATCTCCAGTGTCTAAGGAATTTTCAGCCAGAGGTGAGAACAACATGTTGTACACTTTGCTTCGGTCCTGCATGTTGCAGGGCACTGGTTGCAATATGCAGGGTCTGTATTATATTAAAAATAAAGTACGTTTTTATGCAATTCAAATTTTCGCAATGGAGCACATCACCTTTCATGAAACAGATGCGGGATTCAGGGAGCTTCTTCATCAGGCGACCCATGAAGAACTCGCTGCCAAAGTCTTCTGCACGAATGAAGGCACCGTATTTTAAGAACCCGACCTCATAAGGGGTGAACTCCACCCATTCTGCAGAGGCACAAAATGAACTTTTAAATCTCAATCCTATCCCTACCTCCCTGCAGGAAGGGCTCTGAAACTACAAAGAAGCAGCTGCAGGACAAACCCTATCAGCAGGGTGATCATAGAATGGCCTTCCTCAGTCTAAAGAGTTATCATTCAGCTGGTTTCAGCCGCTCATTCAGTAACGTTTCCCAAACTTGTTCATTCAGAACTTTCCAATGAGCCTCTCCAGATAGGACATAAGTGAAGTTTATACCAAAGGGGTCAGCCTAAGTTACCCCACATGTGGAGCTAAGCTTTGACTTGTGAGTACCTTGGCTGTCCTTAAGCACCTCCCCCATATTTCTCCTGCCCCATAGAAGATGGGTTCCTCCCAGAGCCTAGGCACAAAGTCTAGAAGTCGAAAAGCAAGTTAAGAAGGAAAAGGAACTGTTTATGAATGCTATGGTTCAGCAGGATGTATAATAACTGATGATGCAGATCATTTCAACACCAACCAAGTCCAGATACAGCTCAGTGTTGCCATCACCTTTGAACTCTGAAAGGCTGTAGTCTTCTTTGATGTTGAGGATCATGTAGATAGGCAGGGGATTCTGACCCTGATTCAATGCCTGTCGCTCGTCTGAGAGTTTGTGGTTGTTTTTCTGTGAATTGACCAGAAACAGAGAAAGAGCAAAACCAAAGGACCTTCTTGGCAGGGTGTATAGGCCTGCAAAATTACAGCAAAATAAATACCCGTTTCCATCTTCCTTTTCTTATTCTCTCCACTCATTTTGTGTCCAGACATTTTTTTAACCAAGGAGTAATTTAAACATTTACACATCCACGTAAGCTTATTTAATTACAGGTAAGCTGTAGGACACTTGGTGGTACAGCAGTCTCTTATTCTTCCCAGTAAATGCATCCACTTTACATGGATTATTTAAGTTCTCACAGGGAGGAACAGAGGAAAAGAAACCAAGAGCAGGACTCTGCTGTTAGGTGCTCAGATACTCATACTGGTAGAAGGAGACGTAGGTTTTCTGCTCTACAGAATACCCCTTGGGCTGCTAATTACGTGTTGAGAGATATGGGGGGACAAATCCCCTTTGTTAATCAGCAGAAATCATCTGGCGTGCTCTCAGGCTAGCATCTGTCCCTGGAGCTTCATTTTCCATACAACAGTATTCAGTAGCTGTTAAGCAAAACATAGAAAGGCTACCCCATCACTTAATGCTTTTTCCAGCAGAAGCCCCCAAAAATCAATGCTAGAGATCTGGTATCCCTCTTGCTTCCGCAGTTTTAGCTCCTTGTCGTAGTACTTCAAACTCTCCAGGGAAAAGCAGCTTAGCTTGCACTTGGTCATATGTCTGCGGACTTCACCAATCGGTCTGGACAGATCCTTGTGTGACCAGTCAGCGCTCTGGTACAAATGTGACAAGGTCCTGGGGAAAAGAAAGGAAGTATGTTATCATATGCTCAAGACACCTTCACTTTTTAGACTTGGATTTAAGGACCACATCGCATTAACTAGCTGAGGTTCATTCAAAACATCTTTTGGGCTCAGTTTATTGTTGAAGAGAAAAGATTTTTTGATCTAGAGGCCCCCCCCCCCCCCCCCCCAGATCACTAGTGAAACCTGAGGGCTTGCAAAAAGCCCCTCCGTGCTATGTAGGTTTATGCACAAGGCTGTGATTTACACCAGGGTCACTCACTAGGAAAGAGCCTAGAGATGAAACAAAGGGTCAAGGAAAATGTTTTTCCCTGTAAGCAGTGCCTAGACCACACACTGGCTCAGGTAATGTGTTCCCAATGCAGTAATAAAAAAGCTCAAGACTGAAGTAGTACACCTTCCTTTACCAAAATGAAGAGAATAAATCTCTCACGCAGCAGACTATAGAGGTGACAAATGCTGTCTTGGTTCAGGATCTCCTTACCATGTTGAACCAGACGACCCAGTGATGTATGAAATAGCATCTAAGAGATCCAGCTTCTGAAGACCCAACAGGTTGCCTAACAGAGATGTCAGTGCCCGGGTGCCACCTCCCGTTGTCATGACTGCTACAACTGGTACCTGTTTAAACATCAACACAGCAGCGGTAAACAACAACTTAGTCTACCAGCACATGTGATCAAAGCTGAGCAAATCACAGCATTTCTGTCGCACAAGAAATCCCAACATTTCATCATTTCCCCAAGCAGGGGGAAAAAAGATTAAAACCTGGTATTTTGCACAGAAAAATAATTTAAAAAAAAAAAAAAAGTCTGGCAATTTGCTAATTTTTACTTTTTTGGTCAAAATCAATCAATTTTGATTCTAAATTGTTATGTGCTGGCTTACCAAAACAGCTCAAAACTTGTTCTTTCAAGGGATTTCAATATTAAACTGCATTTTCCTTAGTGGAACAACATCTCATGAGAGCTCTATTTTGAGAACCAGCAGAGCTCATCCTCTCTTGTAAGTCAAGTATAATGACTGGATTACATTTCCTATAAAGCACCTAGAGCAGATAATTACAGTGATGAACCACAAAGCCTAATTGCATGGAAATCTAAATTGTGTTACAGGAAGACAAATTCTTTCAAGAAACCCACTGAGAGGAGCTGAATGACGTTTCCCATACACATTTCCAGGCAATTGCATCAAGGAAATACTGAGCAGTGCTTGTTTGACCTGATTCAAATCACACATTTCAGGTCAAAGCAAAGTATTCTGATTCGGGTTTACTTGACTACAAGGAAGCATTCTCTTGTTGGAAAATTAGTAGTTAGAAGTACTTCCCCTAAAAAATTCTTATACTTAAGAAACGGCTTTTTTCCACTGAAACTAGTGTGCTAATAAGAAACAATATGTGATCGTTTTGTGAGCAGGGACATCATTTATAGCATCCAAAGCCATTCTGTCATATAATTTTTAATACGTTTGGTCCAGCTGTCATGGACAAAGGGAAAAGCACAGGTGAAAAAAAAACACTCTCAAAATGAAAACTTCTTCATTTCTGAAGTGCCTGATCACAGACCATGTTCCCTCTTTAAAGCACCAACAATCCCCATGGACATGAACAAATTCAAACCCTAACTCAGACAGATGAGAGAAAAATGTTGAATGTCTTTGTGCTGTTAGAGTGACACTACAGCTGAGATGATGAGCATCAGAGGAGAGAGTCTGTGATAAGAAATATCCTCATCAGTCAGTGTCATGTATCACTAACTGTTAGGTTTCCCCACTCCAAAATCTGATAATATAAAATACCTTATGGGCCTTCATGACTGAATATATCCAGGTCTATAATTCACAGATGAAAAAGAAATAAGGCAGGGAAAAAATGCTGATTTATGGCATTCTGTTTTCTGAGCAAACGAGCAGCAAGTGGGTTTGATACTACCCATGCTCTCACATTGTTTCATCTAAACTTTTCTCGATGCTTTACATGGAGCACTGAATACATCAGGGCTGGTTAAGGAACAATATGCAAATGGCTACAAGCATAACACATTCCTGTTACACAGCATTGTCCAGTCCCTATGATGGTCCCCATACCTCATGGTCTTGTAGGTCTCGCTCTAAATGAAGTGCTTTTTTCAGAGCAGAAGCCACAAACTTCCTCCGTTTCTGTAGGAAATTTTTCTCCTCCATACACAGATCAAACTCCAAGCGAACATCTAAGTTTCTTGACCTCAAACAAAGTCCAGGGTTAAATAGGATGTGCATGATCACTTACAATTAATGTCTGGACCCACGCTTACAAGTCATAAACTCTACTATTAGGCTTAGAAAAGCTGCTATCACGACCCCACAAAAACATATCACACACGGTATAGACAAGGTAGAGAAAAGGCTGAGAAAGTTAAAAAGTTGTAAAATCTCACAGAAGAAAACAAAAATATTGTTCATTGCTACATTGATTTTCAAGAAGCGTCTAACATAAATACTGCAATCCATATACAGATACTATAAACAGTGGAATATTTAGGATTTGTTGCCTGGAGACCTCCAGGTTTTATAAATACAAATACTCTGGATTCTTTACAAGTAGGGAAAAAAGAAAGTGAGGTATAAACACATATTTTTCTACTCATAGCACCATGGTTTCTGCAGCCAGAAAAGATTATTCTCCCCATCCAAACTGAACTCCTGCATAGTAGAGTAACAGGAGATTTCACCCAGCACAGTTAACGTTCACCTTCTGGACATGGGTAACTACTATGGGGCAAATAGGGGTAAATATAATCATTGACTAAATACTTTCTCCCTTAGTTACAGAAAAAGGTAAGAAGGCAAAAAAGCTGGGCAGCATCTTTTTTTCACAACCACAAAACCCAAAGACAGCGTTTCTTACCAGTCATTTGACTTCACGTGTAAATTGATTGTTTCATCCTAGAAAAAAAAACACAATATAAGCGCTGGAGATGATTTGATGTCCTTTCCTTTCCTTTCAGTCAGCTTTGAAGCCCTTCACTTTTTCTGAGAGTCATGTTGGAGCCACAAAGCCATAACAATCTGAAAATCCATCCAATGTTTAAAACTTCTCCAAGTTCACTTTATTTTCTTTAAATTGTTTTATACTAAAGGTACACAGAGCAGTTATACAGTAAAAACCAGCACCAGCTCTGCCAGTGTGCCCCGTCTTGCCTCATCGTTTGCATTTGCTCTGACCCTCATTAGTCCCCCAGCTGGTCACAGAAGTCCCTCTCTCAAACCTTTGGCTGCGGTTTTTGGTTCTACTCAGTTCATATGAAAATGTACAGGTCCACAACCCTCTCTGTTAGGAATGTAAGGGCACTAGCAGTTATATATCTAAACCCCTACTTCACCCTGATCTAGTTAACTCATGCCCATTGATCTTCGGTCCATAGTTTCACATTTATTCTAAAAAGTTGGTATCGATCACCTTTGCTACTGCTACTTTCTCCTTGAAGGGAAGCGAATCCAGAGGAATACTGAGGGATGCATGGCAGTCTTTTTTCTCTTCACCTGAGGTACACTGAAAAATAAATTATAATATAGAAAAATATTTAATGTATACACCACAAAAAAGCACTGTCATCAACTTATTTTTTCCGATGGGGTCACCGTCCAGCAGTTTCCAAGTTGGCATCTAATATTTAGGTGTCTTGGAGGGGTACAGTGCTCTTGCAGAGCAGAAGATCATGAAAGATGGCTTTTAATTAAAAATACAAATTCTTTTCATTTGCCTCAGTCAAGTATGGAAAACCGTGAGTTTACTGTGTTTACTCAAGCTAACGATCACGTACCGAGCAGAAATTAGGCTTCTTCTCTGCTAGAGCCACGTGCAGCTCTGACAGGCTGTACTTGATGTAATGGAAGTCCAGGGGCTCCGCGGGTCGCCGGGGAGAGCCCAGCGACACGGTCTGGCTCTCTTCGTAAGATCCCTTCACTGAAAATAAGAAGTCCTTTTCTAAAAAAAAAAAAAAGATTAAAAACATACAGAGATGTTAATTGATTACGATGTCAGAAATAGAACATTAAATGGTTATTCAGAAGCTGTCATTTTAATATACAAAATATTCAACAATGCCTAAAAGCAAAAAAAGAAAACAAAGAGCTTATAAAACAGCAGTAGCTGTTTTAAAAACTCAGACATACAGGCAAATTGTGCAAAATGTAAATTATTGAGTTAGAAATATATATTTACTTCTATTTTTCAGCACTAATAAGATTCGTTGTCACTCTAATCATTCACTCTAATTTCAAAGTCCAGTTTTTATAGTTAATGAACATAGACACATTATAATTGTGAATCTGTGATCCTGTATATACTCCTAACCATCCAATTCCTCTGCTCTAATTGTAAGAACAAAGGAGGGAAATTACCGGGTAAGAAAATGACAAAAAAAAGAGAAATTTTCAGTTTACCATAAAATAAGATTTCTTTTGTTTCTAGTTTAAAGTCTAACCTGATGGTTCTTTCTTCGTCCATCTATTGTCCACCAGGACTTCCAAGCAGGAAATTTCACGAGACTGTAGCAGGGATGAACGATGAGAGAATTAAGTATACAGCACATGCCACGTCTGAGACACTTCACTGCTACCTATCTCTGGTCACCTGGGTCCCTGGGGTCTGGAAAACTGTCCACCCTGTGTTTGTTAGGCTGATAAGAGAAAGACCTTGGCACTCCAAAGATGTGCCAGGTTTCAGCTGAAAGAAAACCAGCTGCAGTGCTGTGGTCCGTCCCCATGGACGGGGCTGGGAAGGGAGGGGAAATAGCAGTGGAAGGAATGGGAGTGTGCTGAGGCCTCCCGAGGGTAGACTGATGGGTCGGTGAAATTGGACAGCCAAGTGCTACCTCCTCTAAATAGTGAGTTAGGGGCAGTTGAGAAAGCAACTTCCATATCATCCTATGGAGGTGGGGAAAACAGGATGGCCATGAGGGGGTCCCAAGGAAAGTCCCCAGAGGGAATGAGACAGAGACAGTAAGTCAATGGCAGAGACTTCATGCTTTGTCAAGAGGTTTGCTATCAGCTAGTGGTGGTGGACAGGTCTCAGGGCATCCCCAATGACTGTGTTCACTC
>NW_009226095.1:53795-68509 GCF_000690835.1 Fulmarus glacialis
ATAATACATCTTCCCGCAGGAAGCAGCACACAGGATGGCTGCCAGTGTCGGACCCCCATCTCCCTCCCCTCCAGCCCTGCCTGCAGCGAGGTGTTGGGGCACCTGCCAGATTCACCACTCCCATCTCTAGCATGAAAACGAACATAGAAGAGAAATAGTTTAAAATTACCACTAATACACCATTAGTGACAAGCTTTTCAGGAGGGACTGGACTGAAAGAGAGGAAAAAAAATGCAATCAGAACTAGTATGGCCTAAATACGTGCTTAAATGAACATCAAGGAATAACACTTTCCTTAAAGATTGCCTTGTCCAGCATAGTCTCAAATATGTCACTGATTTTTAATTTTGGGAGACATCTGAAATGTGGGTTCCTTATTTTTTTAATGATAATGGTAAACGATAGTAGTAACAAGCACAGTGGCTGTGGTTCTTATCATCCTTCTCCCTCTTCCAGCAAATAATGGGATAAATTAGTATCCAGGATGATTCTTGGTAGATAAGGAACACAGTGTTTTAGCCAATATGCAACTGATTTGATAAACACCAGCTGTTGCTGTGATGCTGAGCATTTTGAACTATATTATAGTAAATGTGTTTGACTGCTTGCTTTTGCAAAGTACAGTTCTTCAGTCCCGTATGGGTTTTACTCACATGCTCTCCGATGCAAACTCAACCTCCAACATCTCTTGCGTCTGTAAAAGATGAATTCATTATAAGCATGTGAATTCATTTTCTTTCTCACCAGCTATGGTTGTCAATGATTATTCTGGCTCCTGAAACAGCTCTTAAAATCAAATTTCCCTCCTACTCTAGGGTATGCTCAGATGACCGAAAGCTCTGAGCTTCGTTAACCGTCAGTCCTCAGGCTGACTGCAGTTGTGCATTTGGTGGTGAGGCAGGATAAAATGGTCACATAGGCAATCCCCAGTCTTAAGCCTGCAATAACGGTTGGCTTAAAACTGTCTAAAGCCTTGTTTTTCCCGTGTAACATTATCGGAAGACTGATACTGTTGGATAGCAGAGGGCATTCTCAATTCTTCTGATCGAAAGGACTCCTGTAATACGGACAATACATCAACCAGTCACCAGACAAGTTGATATAGACTGCCTGCCGATATCACCGTAGAGCTGAATACCAATACATACCCTATAAGAAAAGTCAGTGAAACAGCATATCTATAAAAGTATCTAAATCGGACATCCAGAGCCCATGTTGAAGTCATCATGTATGCCTCCAGGCACACTGAAGTAACGAGATAGCTACAGTAATTGGCCATCAATGGGTTTTAGCACCCCAGCATGGATCTTTGTGTTATATTCAGGTATACACAAAAGAATTACAGAGCAGGGTATCAGTTTTTAAGTGAATACTCCAACATCTGTGCCAGAGTATGCCCAAACTCACAAGTGCTGGTCCCAGGAAAAGAAATTCTAACAGGGAAACTTTGTGCCAGGGTGATTAAGTCTTTTATCGCCAACAAAATCTATTTGAGCAACAGAGTCAAGAGAAAGAAAAAAAGGGAACTCTGGTGTCCGAAAAACCCTGCTAAGAAGTTTGAGGAACTAATAAAATCCTTCCAGATTATGCCCAAGGTAGGGAGACAAACCTTGTCCACTTTGCTGAACAAGGTTTGGAAGGTATTTTACAGGATACATGAAGTGCAAACCAATAAGAAATAAACCCTCCCACCTACAACTGTTTTACAAGAAGTTATTTAGGAGGTAATACCAAAAATGTATTTCCTTCCTGTGGCCAAGGCAGTTTTATTCCTCACCTTTGGATTTAGCTGAAAAGTCAAACGAACAGATTCTCCAAGCTGGATTTTAGCAACATCAAAGAGGACAGTGAAGAGGAGGTCATCTTTAGTGATCGCATTTTCATCATAGATTTTTAGCTCAAGAATATTCTGTGAACAGAGGTACAGGATTACGAACATCTCTATTTTGAGACCTTACGGAGGCACAAGATGACGTGCTCAGCATGTTAAGTAAGACAGAGAAAGGATGAGGAGAAGTGAGAGAGCATGCACAACCTTTTCATCCACACAGAGTTGAAGAAATGTATTCTGAACCTAAAGTAGTTGGGTTTGTTGCTGATTTTCCCCTGCAGAGTAGTTTGAATGACAAAGGTTAGTAGAATCATTGAATATGTAGCTCCCATATTGAAAAACATGTTTGACCTCTAATTTGGTTTGAGGTCGCCACTTTTCCCTGAATTGCAGGAAAACATCTAGTGGTCAGGACTTTATTGTTAGTGGTGAAAAAAAATAAATCCTTGAATATAAGCAGTGATTAAAATATGTTAAGGAAGTGCCATATAACTACTGCATGGTTGCATAATTAGATCCTGTAAATTATTAAACAGATCACATGGAGATAATTACCATGGAATCTACAAAAACTGATATGTTTCTGTTAAATTGGTGACAAAATGCACAGAAAGCAGTAGAACAAAGGCCTGTTTCCATCGGATTATATCCTACGCCTCTCAGTCTCGTCTTCCTTCCTCCCACCGCACAAATCTCCTCCTCTGCCTCCTCCGTCACCTGCCTGTTTGGATGGACAGGAGGGGTAACAGCCCCTGCTGTGCCTGGCTGGTAGCTGCACGTGGGCTGGCTCAGAGGTGCCTCCCAGAGCGCTGAGCAAATTAACGGCTGTTTTCTCAGTGGGGAAATAATTCAGGCCTCTCTCCACAGATTCAGCAGCTCATTTGCATGTAAATTACAGGGACCTCTTAGCTTAGAGATTCTTACTTATCCATCAGATTTAACGGAAACTTGCTAAGAGGTTTGCTGCGTGTTAAAGACACATAGATAGGCACATGGTCTCACAAACACATGCGCAAAAAAGAGTGAGCACGTGAGCTTTGTTGCCTTTAAAAGTTCATAGTGAATCACAGGAAGGTCCATAACTAAATCTGACAAGTGATTGAATATACAAATATGCTGAAAGGAAGTTGATCCAGAATCCAAGTATTCAATTTTGACATCCATCATTTCTGTAAGAAACCAGCAAGTGAGAGACGGCAAGCTGTAGTGAACTTGAGTTTGCAGTTTGCTGTCAGAAGGCAAAGGCTGCTGCCCTTTAAGGCTGTATACGTAAATGCAACACACTGTGCTTCAGACAGAAAAAGAATTCTGTTTGGGGCTGGCAGGGTCAGCAGCGGGTTCCTGCCCACCACGCCTGCTAAGAGAAACGTACTGACGAGAGGCAGAGAGCAGCAGTCACAGCAATTTGGTTTACAGGCCATAAATAGCCTGTAAAGCATTACGGAAGGTGATAAATGGGATATGCTTAAAAGCAATAGTTTGCAGTTTGTAGAAGACAGGCTTACACTGAAGAGCAGATCAGTTTTCCTAGCTGTGATACTGCAACAGACTGTCCTTATTTGGCTAAAATGGCTGACTTATTTGCTTAGTGACGGCTTGATTTGAAGTCCCTCAGTCACTCCCAGCTAGCCAGGAGGGGCATGCACAGGGTGCTGGCTGGCTAAGGGAGATGGCTGGCTGCACCCCTGGGGTGCTGTGTGGGAAGCAGCTGGGGCTCTCTGGGCAGTCCACCGTTTCTATCCGCTCCTGACAGAGGATATGAGCAGCATCGCTGGGTGCCAAACAGAGCCGACCCTCGGCGGGGCTGCATGCCACCAGCTCCGGGCAGGGTGGCCTTCCTGCAGCCGGGGGAGCGCCGCCCACAGCACCAGCCCGGGAGGTGCTTTGTCAGACGTTCATCAAAACAGATGCCTCTCAGTAAACGTTCCCATTCCTGATGGGAACCAGCCCGACATACCCAAACAAGTTTTTCTCTTCCACGGTGGCAGCGTATTATATGATTTTACTGAGCTCTGGCTCCCATGATTTAGCGAGATGAATACCTCAAGGATGCACAAGACAGGCGAGGAGAAAATAACCAGACCAGCAGACTGTGGCTCTGCTCAGAAGGTAATGAGCAGAGAAATTGCAGTGTATGCAGAGAAACCTGTAAGAGCTTAATCTGTTGAGCCGAGAGAGCAGCGAGGCAGCAGTGCCAGAGCACTTTGGTTGTCCCAGATCCCCAGGACACATTTTGTGCAGCTCACATTGAAGCCACAGCGACCACCACTGCTGTTGCCACACACTGAAAATTACTGGGGCTAATGCCACATGTCTTGTCTTCTGCTGCAAACTTACTGCAAAGTAAACGTAAGGTCTTCCCAAATACTACTCCGTGAAGGACTAGTTCAAGCAGCTTCCTGTGACTAAAATATTTTTTTCAGGTGTTACATGTGGTATTGCAGTTTTGAAAGACCTGTCAGCCACAAACCATTGCAAGGAGTAGGTGTTCTGGTGCAAGAGTTGCAGATCAATGGGTGTTTGTTCCCATGCTGCAATGTTTGTCCCTTGCCTTTTGCCTCCCTAATAAACCTGCAGGGCTCATTAAAATTGTGCCTCACTGGTATTTTGAACGAAGTTGGAATTTTTTTAGGTCTGCAGGGAAAGCACTGGATGTAAGCCACAGATGGGCAGAGGTGTTACAGCCAAAAGCCATACCAAACAGGACCAGTACCACCTAACTCTGTGGAAGGAAGCCTGAGAACTTGTATCATGGACAACTTCTGCAGACAAAGGCAAGAAGGATTGTTCACTGGAGACCCTGTGGTGTAGCAACACTTTGAGCTATTCTGAATGCTCTTTTGGAGGAGCTTACAGATGCTCAAGAGAGCCGGGGGACTGGCCTGCTGATTTGGTACCTGGCAGAAGTGCCCTTGTCCTGCTCTGCCACCAGCACTAGGAAATAAAAGGTGCAAGTTGTAAAGCAGAGTTTGATTGCCCTAGGTGTGAAGTAAGCTCGGTTTACTTGGCCTACCACTGATCTTTGTGGATTTCTGGACTCCGATGCTGAGGCTGTCTTTTGGAGGAACTGGATAGTGGGACTTGCAAATCTTCTTAAGCTCTAACATTTATCATCACAGTAAAAGCTCAGCTGGTCTTCTTTTGCAAACTTTAACATGTTGTTTTGTGATTTTTTTTTTATTACAGGTTGTTCCAAAGGAATAGGAAAAAAGTACAGCATTGTGATGCTTCCACTACTTAGCTCATACATGTCTTTTACGCTGTTCAGTTTACTCTGAAATTCTCACCTTTACTCTTGAAAAGCAGTGGTTAAAAAAAAAAAAAAAAAAGAAAAAGAAAAAGTGAAGTGATAGAACATTATATGAATATTTGTGAAATATCTTGGCTATCTTTTATGTTACTCCACATCCCCTTACCCACATCCTTGTAGTCCCTCACACATATTTATTTTTGTGGTACCCTACATACCAATCACACAATAAGATCTCTGCCCCAAAAGAAAAACAAATGCACTCTGCATCTTACTTTTACTTGGCTCTGGATCCTGAAGCAAAATGTTTCATTCCACACTGGATCTTTGCAGTTCTTGATGGTTTTGGTCCGGACAGTCTCAGGGGAAGCAGTGGGCAAGGACAGGCTTACATAGCAATCAGTTTGACTAACTGTATTTGAAAAGATATATAGTAACTAAAAAATTACTATAAATATCTTAGATTATAGCTTTATAGCACTGTATAGACAGCAAGCTGCAAAAAGGAGATATTGTTTCTATTACTTTTCTTACAGGTCTTTATTCAACAGCACTCATTACTATTTGTTCCCCCCTGCAGGTGGGAGCTCTGGTCGTTAATGGAGATTCAAAGAAGCCACTGCAATAAAGATAACTGGTAACAAAAAATCATGCAGAGCTAATTTTACTTAATGAAACCCATTATTGGTATGTCCCCTGTTTGTTGCAAATCAACAGATTTCTGTGATGGAGAAGAAAAAGGTTTACATTTTAAGAGAACAAAGGGTAAAATACTTATTTAACTCTTTGAGCATTGAGACAAGGGGCTAACTTTGTCCTTCGCTCTTGAGAGGGGAACAGAAGAGCTAAGGAGGGTCGGGGTATGAAGGATCTTCCCCCTCTGGTCTGCTGCCTCCACATAGCTGTAGCCCATGTAATGAGCCAACTGTCTCACCCAACATGCGGTCACATCCCTTCACCGTCAACAAATATGCAAAAATAGCGATGCACTTTTATCTTACTCATTTAAACTCTGAGCCTTGATAGTGAGGAAACGTCTAATTTCTGAGAAAGGTGTTAATGTAAAACAAGGTTGCACAGTTAGCTACGAGTATGGCATTAAATCTTCATAATACACAGGGGCTGCTTTGGGGTGGGCTCCCAGGAACCCAGCAATTGGGGCAAACAGCCTCCCGGCCGGGGGAGCACAGCTATGCCAGGCACCGCCGCAGGGTGTTGACGAGTTGCCTCTTAGGGATTGCCAGAGTTTTTGGGTGAGAGGCAGGTTGGGTACTTGTATGTCTGTGCAACTAACTTTCCTTTTGTGTGCTAACCTGATGTATGTAGAGTATTCGGTGGTTAGGATTCTCTCTGATAGTGCTAAGAAGATGATGGGGTTTTTAGCAGGGAGCAGTGCTGGGCATCTGCTCCTAAGTGAATGAAAGAGTTGCTATCTCATGAACCTGTGGTAATAAACCTTCACTGAAAATACGGTGAAGAGTGGTGGGACTTGCTCTCTCTACACTGTCGTTCAGCCTTTCCAACCCTCCCATTTGGAGCAAATCTGCTGTCCTTCAGTCCTGTACACTGTTTGCACTCATTTTTAGACAATGGACATTTCTTTTCTCTACTGGGCAACTACAGCTGTCTCTAATGTCTTCAGCTCTAAGAACCTGTTTTGTAACCACACTAACAGGTCAGTTTTGGGTGTAAAAACAGACAGTTCGGTACTGTGGGATACATGGTGAGAGGCAGCATGACCAAGTGGGTAACCTGCTGGAAAAGGTCTCATGACACATTGGCTTCAGTCCCAGCTCTGGTCCAGGCTGCTGAGTCACTCTGGGCAATTGCTTCCATTTAAATTTATCTTGCTTCTCTATCTGCATTTCCCCATCAATAAAACAGCGATAACAATCCTTTCCTCTTTTGTAATCTGCTTTGGCATCCCATGATTAAAAGCATTATACAAAAAATAACTACTATTATTAATATTTCCACATGACCCACAAGAAGAGCACCTTATCGGTAATCATGTTATTCTTTCTCTAGGAGTCTCTCGGTTCTCATTCTACACTTTCTTTAAACTTGTGGTGTAACCCATGTGGCAATGAATAGGTGTTGCTTAAAGCAATTTGTGCAATCAGGTTATGTATGATTTCTCTTTCAAGTCTTCTGATACTGTCTGAAGGTGAAACATCTTCCAGTTTTCATCATGCATTTGATAGTTTCCCCCTTACTGTCCATAGCAGGGAAGAAATTACTTCAATATAGCAATTGCAGCTGTCTATAATTCTTGTAAGTAATATTAGGATATTTTTAGACTTATTACTGCAATTTTAAAATGCAGAATATGTGCAATGTACCTGTAGATAACAATTTACTGGTAAAAGAGCTTATAAAATAATTTCTTTAGCTCTCTCACCCACAATATTTCCTACAATTCTTCCATTGATTTTTAACATTTGAAACATAAAATATTAACTTTGCATAGTTACTTCCTCAGATGGTGTCAGAGAAGCAGATAAGAGTGAGAATACCTGTTTCTTCAGCAACTGTATCTGACAGTTACAGACTACTGATATATGTGTGGTTTAGAGAATTTGTTCATTTATGGTCTGGTATATATCTTTGTTGTACATACTAGCTATTAATCCTGATTTAGAAGACAGGCATTTAATATTTTCAGAGTATCAAAGAAGCCCTAAACTTGTGACTTATAATCTTGACCTAGGTAGAGCTGTGGCGGGATCTCTGTTCAGTCCTTCATCCTCTCTGAACACAATAGACCTATACCCAGCTTGAGAAGTTAGTCCAGTCCTTAGCAAGGCTGTTCACCCTTAATGAGAGCAACAACAAAGTCCCACAACCTGATGAGCCACATGTGACACCAGCTCAGTTAACAACCAGCAAGGCCTCAGTCTCAACATAGCCCAAGACAAGCATGCAAATAGAATAGAATAGAATAGAATCATTTAGGATGGAAAGGACCTTTAAGATTATCAAGTCCAATTGTTAACCTAGCGCTGCCAAGTCCACCACTAAACCATATCCCTAACTACCACATCTACATGTCTTTTAAATACCTCCAGGGATGGTCACTCCACCATTTCCCTGGGCAGCCTGTTCCAGAGCTTGACAACCCTTTCGGTGAAGAAATTTTCCTATTATCCAATCAAAACCTCCCCTGGTGCAACTTGAGGCCGATAGATGCAGATAGAGACAAAGATATTTTAATCTGAAAACAAGCAATTACAGCCAGGCCACGGCATGAAGAATAACAAATTATGCCCCAGAACTATAATATTGCAGGACTTACCTGGTAACTTATACATACAACACAGATTTAGATAAATTTTGGACCAGATCCCAAATACACAGTATTAAATGTAAGTGCAGGTGATGAGATTTATCACTGAGATCTCTTTGCATACACTCCCAGCCCTGGACAGGAGCAAATGGATGCTCAGCGTCTTCCATGTTCCAGTTCTCTTCCAGTCTCTACCTCCCTCCACCGTAAAAGACTTTGACCATTACCAGCTATTAAAATTAAACATGTCCAGATTGAAGAGGATTGACTTAGACAGCCTGGCATATGAAAAAGAGCTGAAAGAATTGAGTTTGTTAATTCAACAACAAGAACAACAACAACAACAAAGACTGTCAAATAACATGGTAATAGTCAGTTCTGTAATGCCCAAATGATTGATACAAAGAGGACAATGATCAGTGGCTCTGTGAGACCAGAGGGAAATAAACAAAGACAAATATTAGGAAAACTGCTCCAGCTCTAAGAGAGTTAGCTCTAGCAAGAGAGGTTTTATAAATTTTCTAGGTAACTCATTTCAGAGGGCACTGGTACCCAGAAATGCAACAAAGAGTGACAGACAAGGTAAACTTGATCCTGCTTCAGGAGAAGAGGACCAGCCCAGGTGAACCTACAAGGTGTCATATGGAATTGTTGCCACGTGATGCCCATGTTTATGCTGGAAGGCAATAAACAGGATAATCATGTCACACCAATTACATTGCATGGAAACCAACTAACCGGTCTCCCTGCCAGCCTTGACTGTCAGGAAAGGAAGTGATAGGACACCCTTATACTGTACACCAGCCCAAATCAACTCCCAGATATCCCAGAGTGCAGTCTCCAAAACAATCGCAAACCTCCTTCTTTGACACGTATGAAGTAAGACTGTAAGTTCATTGGAAAAGTTGCCACCTTTCCTTTCCAAAAACATGCAGGGTCCACGTAACAAGGCCTAAATCCATACCTAGGGCCTCCATGTACCATCCCAATAGAGTCGTCAAAAGGAAACAATACAAAAAGCAACACGATATAACGCAGAGATGCCCACAGACAGCTGTGCTACAACTTCTCCTATCCACCCCAACTCCTCCATGAAGCAACAGGGGATAAATTATATTAACTAAGTGGCATTTGGGGTATGTGTAGCTGTTCTTGGAAGATTTGTTCATGCTAACAGAGGCACAGGTGTCATTAGATCACCCTTATATATGCTCTCTTTTGGTAAAGTGGAACTAGAAATCATGTATTTCCATAGGTACGCCTGTTTTTCGACTTTTCGTAAGCATTGCCACTATTTCACTCTTCCCACTCTCAGAGTGTCAGCCAGTAAGAACGAAAAAGCCACATATTTTTGGCCAAGAGGTATTATTAAGAGGTCAGACTTTCTTTGTTCCACCTCAGACCCTCTTGCAGTGATATGTGGTGCAATCTCACATCTATCACTGGAAAATATTTTTTTGAAAGTTCTTTCATTTCCATTTAAAAATAAACTAGCCGAAAATTAGGTCTTGGCCAGACATCGACCCTGTTGGCAGTTAGAACTGCTGGGCATCTGAAGAAACCATTATCAGAGGAAAACACCGTGGAAACAGACTTGGAAACAGGCTGCAAGCAGCACACAGAAGTGCCTCGGATTTCAAACAAAATGGGAGTGGGTACAAAATCGTATACCAGAAGCAGCTGAACCAACAGATTAACACTCACAAATTTTCTTTCTTCTGAAAATATTCCCAAGAATGTTATTCAACCAGTAAGGGAATAGAAACAAAAATGTTTTTAATGTGTAGCTAAAACTAACATATTTTTTGCCTTACACATCATTATTTTGACTCAGAAATGCCTCTGACATGCTTTATAAAAACATGTAGTTATGGTACTTTTTCTCATATTCTCCTCCAGGAGGATTTTTCTGAAAAAGCAGGAGCAATACATGATTACATCATGGGAGGTGTAATCTTCTGCAGGAACTGAGGCTAAGCTGCAGCACTAACAGTACACTGCAGCAGTAATTCCAGTTTGAATTTTTTAATTGAGATTCAGAGTTTTGAAATCAAAACTTTGCTACTAAATGACAAACTTTATGGCAGTTCTCCTAGGGAGGGACACTCCTCCTAGATATCTTTTTTTGCAAGTAAAATTTGGTACTGAATGGGAAGCTGCCAAAAAAGCTGTAGCCCAGTATGATAGCAAAGACAAGGTCAGCTGACTGGCATGAGGTGTTTTTCTTTCACTGGGTTTGGAGTTTCTGAAAACCAGAAAGTGCTTGCAAATATGATGAGTGAGGTTAGAAATAACCCAGTCTCATAGGAAGCAGCTAGCACTGCTAATCTGTAGGAGTTTACTGTAGATTCTGTACACATAAATAAAAATAGATACCTGTAGGTGTTCTTTGGTTTTTATGGTGGGGATGGAAGAGTTATGCTAAGGAAATAGCATGGAAATAATAAGATACATTGTTATAACTAAGTAACAAAAGTAGGGTGCAATGTCACCTCATTCCCTCACATGACGGTTTGCAGCAGCCAATATGAAGGTAAAGACGTCAATGCTGATGAGTTAATTTGGTAAGAAAAATTCCGTAACATACTGGAACAACTCACTGGAAGCAAGAGTGTTTACACCACAATGTAAATGGGTCTTTGTGTGCCTGAGAATTCAGCCCAAGGCCTGTAAATGTCAGTCACCATTTTGTGAACTAAATTTTGGACCTACAGGGCATAACACACAGGTGAAGATTACAGTCTGATTGTTTCGGTTTATTTGTTAAAGAGAGAGTTCATTCAGCCTAGATTAAAAGCTTACACTGCAGCAATGGTTCATCCTGACATAAATACTATGACTTGGGTGCGTTGCCAACATGCACTTGCTTGTCGCAGCCAAGTCTTCACATTTTATACGTCTGTTCTACACAGATGTCACCATCAGTTTCTTTTACATCAAAGTAAGCCACAGATAAACACACAGCCTCCAGACTGTCGTTTATCACAAGACTACAATTACTCCTATTTTCACAGAGCTGATATTCTGACTGGAGTCCTCCAGGACTCCCAACTGATCTAGCAGGCTACAGCAACTTTCCTGCGAGTGAGAATGAATGAAAGCATTAAGAATTGATATATCTGACTTACAAGCACCATTCATACCCAAGACCCCTTTTGTCTAGTTTCCATTCTTGAACTGAAAGGGAACTCTTTAAAAAAGGGTAGTCAAGATTCGTCCTGAACAAATAGGAAAAGGTGAATGCCTTTGCCAGGCAGCCGTTCAAAAAGATTGCCAATTTAATAGCAGAATGCGAAGCAAACACCAGCACCGACGTTTGTGAGTGAATCTTACTTTTAACCTTCACTGGCTACCACTGCAGCACGACTTTATTGGCTCCTGCTGAGGATACAGCCATACAAAGTGCCCGGGAGAGAAGCCATAGTCTCACGTGGACACCCTCACGTTTCTTTTCAGCAATACGGACTATCACAGCCATGTTAAATCTAGCCTCTCTACTTTACATTGGCTTCCCACATAATAGCAAATCACATCCGGGTTCTTGGTCCTTATCTACGAGGTAATCAATGTCCTCGGAAAAAGGTTGCCTGAAGCCCCGCTCTGGACACCATCGCTGATAAAGGTCCTCAAGTTCTGTGAATCTCGCCTGTGGGCAAGGCTTTCCCCGGCACTGCTCTGAGTCTTCAGAATAAACCTTCATGGGGACTAAGACATACCACAGGCCTTACCACATTGTGCTTTTAGCATACGGCTCACCTCAGCAGCACTCATCTAGACGTGTGTGAAAGAGCACTAAGAGAGCACAGACGCATAAAACAAAACAGGTCTCTGCTCAGAGGGTACGGGAAAGAATGAGTCACTGATTAGAGATACCAGTCACAGTGCTTAACGCATAACTGGATGAACTGCAGATACTGCTGTCTTGATGAAACCGGAACAACCAGGAGAGAACTAGAATAGATTCTACAGGTTCTTTAACAGTGTATAAGAAAATCTCTTGGGAATCAATGAACAAAAATGCATTTAAAAGTATTTTTCACAATAAAATACCAAAGGTGAGGAGTTGTACCTTCTTCTCATCAAAGGAATACCTCAAAAATCCTGAAGCAATAAGTAAATGTCTGTATCAATCTTCATATTCTGTATGAACTTCTTTGAATGTCGCACATATAACCACTAAAAGTCCTGTAAACACAGATCTGCTGATACTCAGTTTGTGGTTACTGCTCAGTGTCCAGCAAAGTATACTTTGGTCCTAAACTCAATACATGCTTGTGCAATATTAAGCAGGATATAGAGTAAAATATGGTCCTTAGCAAGGATGATCAAAAATGCCAAGGTACAATAACTTTTAAGAAGATGTGGGAGACTCTAAACAAGGGAAAAGGCAATGCTCAACTTGGTTTCGTAAGTGGTGAGAAGGTGTTACACAGCTCAGCCCAAAGAAATTTGTAAATATAGAAAGCCTATTCAGAAATTAAAGCACATACTTCATCATCATTATCTGTGTACAACTGCTGAAGTTGTTTACATATGTTTGAAAGAAACTGCATGCTAGTCTTGTGCTGTCTGTGTTATTTATTAGCACAGCACTTCATGAAATGTGTCTCAGCTCTTGCAGAAACCTCCATCCAGGCCTGCTGGAACTTTCCGAGTGCAAACTAGGAAGTCACGTCCTGAGCAGAGTCTGCCACTGCCTTTTAACTCTGCAAGCCAAATGGCAGAGGAGGAGTGAAGGATCATGAATCGCTGCATCGACCTGTGTCCTCTCAAAGCACTATGTGGTTCTACATTGCTGCCATCGTCACCTACTCATTCCAGCCTCTCTTCTCCACCCAAGCTTCTCTCGTGTTCATTTCCATTGCCTCCACCCTTTTCAAACCTGTTTTAAACCAGGTTTTGACATTTAAAAAAATTATAAAACATTTGAAAACCTGTTTCAACCTGTTAATTAGAAGCCGCCTCAAAACAAGAGAATAATGAAGTCTACGAGGAACATGTAGTACCATCACAAAAGGCTTTAAAGATCATCCCTCTTCAGTGAAGGACAACAGCTGCAATACCACCCGTGCTGGTACGGTATTAGAGCACGGTAGCTGCTCTCACCTTTGCCTTTGAGACAGAGATGAGCCCAACATTTACCTAAAGTTGTTTACCCCTTTTACCAGTCCTTCAACCAGTAATCAGTTCATCATCCTAATGCCCCTGTGGGGCTCCTAATGCCCTTGTTGCATTCCTTGCCTTGGAGATGAGGAACTAAGGTTTCAAGGAAACTTATCTTCTCCAAGGTTACACCAAGAGTCTGGGGGAAGTCATGGGGGAACATCGCCCATAATACCTTTAACCACCAGAACAGCTTTCTGTTCTCGCACACAGAAGCCAGCACGGCTGTGAGAAGATGCATGTGTACCTATGTACAATCCATTGACACCTAGTAGTAGAGATGCAATTATTCCCAAAAGCTATAAGGATGTGCCCTGATCAAGATCCCTAAACAAATAACATATTAATGAGCTCCTTGATTATACATAGCACGGTCCTTTTTAGTGGCAGCTTATGATACTATGAAGGCACAGCGCAGGCTTTTCATCTCCACACTTCTTACCATGTATACAATACAATACAATATAATTGCATAAAATACAACATACACTACACAATACACTCCATCATGGCGTTTCTGCCAACAATACTTTAAAGACTTGAGAAAGGGAAAAACCTCAAAATAATCTCTTAGACTAGAGAGCACAAAATGTGTGATCTGAGGGAAACTAGGTTTTTGCATGTGTTTAGATGGTAGCAATGGACTGAGGAAGAGTGGGAGCAGAGCTGGGTAATATAAGTGGATAAAACCAAACAGAAGATTGAATGGAAAGGAGCAGAGGTTGTTAACAACTGCAACTGTGAAGTTGATTCACATGATATTCATTGAGATTACCCATTAATTTGTTACTCATATTATTAACTGTGGTTATGACTTCGTTATTATAAACATCAGTCAGGGCCAGGGCTCCATTTTGGCAGGTACCTTAGTAGTTACACAATTAGCTCTTGATCTTGATCTAACCAGCTTACAAAAACAGTCAGAAAAGCCCGGCTTCAGAATATGACATCACAGGGAGGAGCTTCTGGTGATTAACAGTTGCTTTTATACCTGTTTGTTTCAGTTTCTTAACCAGTGAGGAAATCCTTGTTTACAGACCTTGTTGCAACTTGGCAGCTATCCACGTAACTACTTCTCTGTCCTTGTGCAGATTCCTATCGCCAAGCATTTGTCCTGGGCTGCTTTTAGGATTTCTCTCCATTAATGCAAACGCAACTGGTTTTGGCTGGGATAGAGTTCATTT
>NW_009226096.1:0-11506 GCF_000690835.1 Fulmarus glacialis
GCACGAATCCGCTTTTCGGACAACAGTATCATTGTTGACAAAGTAGACTATGTTGAAGAAAAATGTGTTTTTTCCATCCACATGTTCCTATAGGTATTTGCATTCATATTGTGGTAACATTTATGGAGATTGGGACTCCATTGCGTTACATAACACAAGTGTACATATTTAGAAATATCATTTTATGAGACAAGAAGAAACCATTTATAATAGTATTAATAGAATATTACAGGAAATTACTTCTTTTGCTTCTGATACGGCCACCTCAGCAGAAGTGTATCAGAAAGAAGAGATATGAACCTTTTTATACAACCTTTCTGGAATCTGACCAAGACAAAGTATAAATCACCATCTCTCTGCAGACTGAACTCATCTGTTACCCTTCTGCTTCCATAGCACGGTATCTGCTGTTGGAATGCACTTCATCCTGATTCAGTTCCTTTTCATTTATCATCTTTTCTCAGATTTCCCTGTAAGGAGACTCACTGCATTTTAGTCATGCCATCTGTGGCAAAGACTCTATCTGCAAAATGGTCCGGTATACTGTTGTGAATCATGCAGCAAAGTCATCCTAGGCTACATTTTGGTTTGCTAAGCTTTTACAAGAAATCTTGTAAACTGTTTCCATGGCGTTTTTTTTCCTTGGATGCCATCTATGCTCTGTAGTCCCTCTAGAAAGAGATTCTTGAGGGTCTTGAATGTCTAAGTTGCTAAAAGAATACATTTGTTCTGATACAATTTCGCGGAAATTATCTCAGAGGAAATTTAACATTCAGTAGAAAGCCTGTATCTATGGCTTTTTTTAAGGGTAACTTTGAACATTTTGGTTTCTTAATGAACATGGCTAGCATCACAAGGCACCTGTGCTAGAGGCTGTGCTTGTGATAGTACAGCAGAATGAAGTGATAACAGAAATTCAGGTTCAAAGTTGTTCTTGTTGCTGCCAGTAGCTGTTTGTGACAGGTGGCTATTTCTGGATATCTGTGTTATGATTCTGAGGGGTTTTTGGGGGTTTGTTTTTTTTTTTTTTTTCCCCTGAACTTTTTTGCTCTAGCTGTATGAATAAATTTTATCTGTGTTTCTAGTCAAAGAGTTTTCCAGAGGAACATGGAGAATCTGCTCAGACAACCTCATCTGCAGATTGACTAGGCAGAATTAGAGCCCTTTAAAGCTGACCTGAAACTGCTGGTGGAACATGCGAAACTGAAGATGCCACTTTCAATAGAGGGATGATGAAAAAGGGCTGACCAAGACTTTGTCTGCACTTTGGTACACAGGCTCAAACTCAGGCTTGATTTTGGAGAGAAGGATGGCTCCAACAAGCTCTGCCAACAGAGGCATGGGCTCTGTTGAGTCTTTTCTCTGACCCATCCACAATGCTCCCCTCCCTAAGTCACCTCCTGGGCAGCCTGTTCCTTTGCTTCACGCTTGGTCCAGGATCAGATGTAGGTAGACGTGCGGTGCAGGCAGTCAGTGGATTGGGCTTCAGCACACAGCAGTGTGCCGCAGTCAGCTCCAAGCTAGTTTCGTAGAATAGATGTAGCCTTGCAGCCTGTGCAGGGCATATGAGGGAAATATTAATTGTTTAATGAAGTACATTGGTCAAATATTGGATTAATAATGGATTTTAAAACTAGCCAATGAAGCAGAGGGATGAATTAATAAAGATTATCAAATGCGTCTGACTGAGGAATCTGAAGGCTGTGTGATAAATCAAGCAAGAGGTGGACAGAACTTTACAGCCATGCTGGAAGGATACTTCTTCATTTTGTCTTCAGGTTTCCAGGTCGTCTTTGTTTGTACCAGTGTTAGATGGCAAGATGTTTATGTTTATCCAATTTATGTTCTTATTTTTTTCTCTTTGAAGCAGGTTGAATTGAATCATACTTCAGAGTTAATTTCAGGTGGAAAGTAATTAATAAGAAACATTCTTCAGCTGCTGAGGGAAGATAAAGACAGTAGGTCAAAGACAAATGCAACAGTAAATTCACACATAATGTGTTGCTAGTAGTTTTCAGGTAAAGGTGAAGCCTATAGAATACAAAATTGGTTTATGTAGTACCATGTCAAGCTGCAGGTGAACCACAGATAAAATCCCATTAGTATAAACATATGATAGAGATGATACATTAACTCCTAGGTTTCTAATGATAGGGTTTCTGCACTTGGACAATGAGCAAATGATAGTCAAAAGCAGATTTAGTGAACAGATTTATATGAAATAAATTTAGTCAGAAGCATTCTTTCACCAGTAGAATAACAACACAGGGTGTGATTCAGTTACTTAAGCCTACATACCGGGTGGTTTTTTAAGGCCATAGAGGGTATCCCAGCTGGCCTATAGATACCATAACAGAGAACATAAGTCTCCTATACATCCTGTGCTGCATCTGCCAGACTCTGCAGACTTCTTGGTTGGCACTAGACACTTATGTTCCAGTCTAGATGCCCATATGTGAGCTAGAAGCTTCCATCATGCCCAGCAGAGATCTGGTAAATACAGTCATTGGATTACAGAATGTTATTTAACTCATCCTTCTGCAGATGCTTATATTTCAACTGCATAACTCTCTTGAGATTGGATTCAGTTAAGCACAGATGTTACCAGAAAGTAGCACTATTTTGCTTTACATTATACTAGGGCAGCTGATTTGCAACCCCTGTGTGTCTTCATATTTTCAAATGGGAAATTTTCATCAGAGGTACCTCTTGACTTGACATTGCTTTTAATGTCTGTTTGTTGCAAACTATTGAACGGCATTCTGAATCTTCAGCAGACTTGCTTTTCCAGCTCTGATCTGAATCCGGTCAGGACCCTTTTTCTTTTATATGTCTCTTAAAAATACCCTATCCCTGCTTTATTAGCCCAAATAGCTGGATTTGCATGTTTTTACCAGCTTTGTGTCCTTTGCAAATTTTCTAGATTAAATTGATGTTGGCTCTTCTATGCTGTGATCTGAGTTTATTATTCCGGGACAGTGATTTGTAGTTTCAAAATGTGTGGTAGTAAGCAGTGTGTTCTAATATCTTGCAGATGTTTCTGGTTTAAGTTGGAATGTTTCCCCTTTAATTTATGGCAGGTTTAATTAAAGTTCTTTCCTTTGGTCTAATCATTATAAAGTTAGTAATTCTAGGGTATTTCTTGAGCTCCCATGTCATGTTTCAGGGACTAGTTAAAAATATATCTTTTCATTTATGGCATGTTGGGTTTATGTTTTACAGCTAGTTGCCATTTATGATTTTAGAGCTGATGGCTGCTATTAACTCCAGTTTCTTTGTATCATCCTCAGCTTCCTTTTCTTAGAATGGGTTTATGCAGCTAGAGCATTTATTTATGTTTCAGGTGTTTTTCTTCTGACCTTGAGTCAATAAACACTGGTTTCTATTTAAAGTATGGAAACATCACTTCAGGCTTCTCTTCCAATATTTTTTCTTTTTTAATCCTGCTTTAAGAGATGACATATTTGACCATATGTTGCTACTTAATTGCTTTTTTTTTTCTTTTATATTTGCTTTCTTTTTGTGTGTTAGACATAGCTAGTGATTTAAGATGATGTATAAGCATTCATAAAGAAAACCAGCCAGCCGTTCACTTCCCCACATTCTTCATGCCCTTCTCAATACATGCAAGAATATCCAGTGTAATGACAAATAAACTGTTTATTTGAAATGGGGGCAGGGCTCAGTTATGTTAGTTTTTCTGCTCCATTATTCAACTGGGAAAAGGAACAAACAGGTACTTATTTACTTCCTGAGTTGTTCTTTGCTTGCACCTGGTATTGGAGTTTACTCAAAGCCTCCAAAACTATGGAACCGAATCCATTCCCATGCTGTAGAGCCCTCTTGACAACGATAGTCTTGGGCTGCCTGGAAGCAATTTGTTAACCTCTAAAGTTCATGTTTCAGTTGCCAACAGTAGCAGCATTTAATTTGCTGAAGTAAAGTATTCTGAGGAAGAAAAGGGGAGGGGAGAAGCAAAAGGTTTTTTTGAAGAGAAAGTGGGGATGATGCAAAATGATCACGGAGAAAATAGCCCCTTCTTGCTCTTGCACTTTTCCGAGGCTATATTTAACAGTTTTATGTAGCAATCCTACTTGTAGAAGTTTAGAGAGAATCTGCCTTATGGGATCATAAAGTTCAGCAGTTTATGGTGATTGATTGAATAAAATAGGGATGCTAATTCATGATGTGCAGTGTGGCATAACTCCAGAAGAGCAGGCTGAGGGGTGGGATGCAATACAGTGGCTGGGCAATAAGCCAATGCACAGCATCATTGTAATTGCAGATGAAATAATAATTATTTGTGATAGCTTGCTAATCAGTGAAAGTATGGAAAAGGCTGCTGAGACAAGTGCCATCAAGGTAATTAAGGTGAAGCATTAAATTTGCATAAATTTACACTTTGATCATTGTTCACAAGATACCCTCTCTCGAAATAGACTTGGCTGGTTTCAAGATGAGCAGTAAATCAAAGCAAAGGAGTGCAATAACTGCACAACATCAATAATGCTTACAAAATACAGATGCGCCTTACATAGGCAATTATCTGAAGAATCTATTGTCCGTAATCAAAGGATGATACTCAAGTTACTTTTTCAAGTTATCAAATAGTCCTAGTTAGCATATGCCTTTCTAGTTGTAGCTCTTTAATGAACACAGAAAAATCCTTAAGATGAGATCTTTGGAAAATACAATATTTGATTATGCACCTTGCTCAAAAAAACCCAACCTGTTAAATGAGTACTGCTGAAACAGAAGGTGTCATTCCCCATATTATTTTGACATACATGTGCAAGCTGTCTTGGAGAATGTATTTAATTGGTTTCTTTAGGAGCTGCAAATATGATACTTTCATGATCTCAGGCTCTAAGTCACCACCTCTGACGGAAGGTAGTCCTTCAAGTCTCTATGCTGGTTTCCCGAGTATCAGCTGCCAGAGTAATACTGGTGCTCAGCCCTGCAACCATAGCTCCATAGTCTGCCTTAGCTCCAGTGCTGTGATTCTTTTCCCTCGGGGAAACAGCAATGGGGTCTCTTGACAGTGCAGTCTCCTAAAGGAAATAACAGTTTATGGAAAACAAAGGACTTTGGACTCTCAAAACAAGCATGCAAACAACAAAAATCTAGACTGTACGCATCTATTCACTCTTCCCTAAGGTTTATCGCTTCCTGGAAAAACCCTACTGAGACTTCTGGAGTCTCTCTCTCTGTCAACCTTTCTCTCCAGGTAGTTTCTGACAACTCATTCTCCATTCTCCTTTTTACTATGCTTTTTTAAATCTCTTTACTCTTCTCTTCCAGATTCAGTGGGATAAACTTACTAGAAATAGTGATAGGTTTTAAACTAATGATATGGTCAATCATAATTTCTGAGTATTCTTATTTATATTATATTGCTGTTTGCTCTGATTTTGACTAACATAATCCTACAGGAAACTCCTTTGCCTCTCTTGCTAACATGTAATATTCATGGTCCTAGGTATTTCAGTATCAATATATCATGATGTAAAAATTCCATCTATGTCATGTGGGTAACTGCTATACACATGAAATAATAATTTAACTGCTAAATAATTTTAGCCACCCATTCTGGGAAATTTTTCTCTTGCCTCCTTGTGTTCTCAGCTCATCCTCCATCTACAGCAATTCTGCATAAAAGTAAGAATCAAGGCTACTATAACTGTAACCTGCTGTAAGTTTTTTTACATGTTATTTATTTATTGCCTTTTATTTTATTCCTGTCTAATGTATGGTTTTTCACTAGGGAAGTTGTAAATCATGTTGTCATATTTGAGCTTTTTTTTTTATTTTAGCCATGCATATTTTTTTACCTAGATACAAAATTTCAGTAGAAAGAAGAAAACATATTTGTCTAGTACAGTATGTGCTTGGCATGTTTTTATATTCTACTTATTTAGAAAGATGATCTTTTAAAGCTGTCGCTCTGACACAGGCATGCAGCACGTAGAGTTTGTTTTTACAGTACAACAATAAACACATCCACTGAGGTACCAGAAATTTTCTACTAAGACAGATCTCTCGGCACGCTGCATTTGTATTCCATGCAATCTTCATGCACCAATGTAATTATTTGATTAAGGGTGAGTCTCATTATTGTATATACAAATATTCCATGCGCAGTTCTCCTGGTGATGTACATACTATATACAACTTCAAAGTGTCATCTGTTCTGTCATTGCTTTTCTCCTATTTATTAATAAATAAATGAAGCTACTTTATGGAATATTAGAGAATTAGGACAGGAGATACATACCAAATGCTGAAGCTGCCTTCCCTATTATAAATCTGATGTTCTTATCACATAAATGTAACTCAGAAGTCATTTCTCAGCTGAAACTAAAAAGTTTTGTGGAAATTTGATAGCACTAGAACCCTTTTGGAAGTTCTGGTTTGAAAGCCTGGCCCTACTAAATCAGTAGCAAATGCATACTGATTTCAGCGTGGCCAGGTATTCAGCATACCCATGGTATTCTGAAGTTTTTCTTAAAAATTTATTTGGCTTTTTGAACTCAGGATAACTTGGTCTTGTTTTACTACTGGAATGAGATGCGGCAAGGAAAAGAAGAGAAGACAGTATAAAATATACATAACAAAAGTGCATATTTTTCACAGGGATTTTTTAATGAGGGATTAGTTACATAGGAGCTTTAGGGATTAATTAACCAATACCTAATTAAAGGGTTTTAAAATGGATTCTCTGTAAATCTGAAAGTCACGCTGAAGGAGAAAAGGTGGATTTTTGTAGGTAGCCAATAACATCAAAAAGAACAGGGAAAAAACAGGGAGAAAAGTGGGACAAGGAGGTTGTTGCTGTATCTCTATTCCTTTTGTCCGTAATGGACAAAAATCCTAACATGGCTAGCCCATTTATTAACCTATATTGACAAACTGTACTCTGATAAGTCATCTATCTGAGCAGTAAGGCTTCCTGTAATACAGGCTGAATAAAGAGCCAGGGTGTCTTGCTATGTTCCTACTTACTGCTCTCTAGAGTGGACATGACTCACTGAGGAGGGGGAAAATGCACGTAAGAGGAAGCACTGATACTGAAGTCTACTCTCATTAATTGCCCTTGATTATATTATCATTCTCTTAGCTGTTTTATCCCCATTGTTGTATCATTTTCTCTGCCCTGATATTTTTATTGCATCATCATCATATATACACTTTGCTCTGGTGGCTTTCTTAGAGTATTCTTGAACACAGTCACTTAGAGTTTTACTATACTGAAAACAAGATGTTTTCCTAGAAGACTAACATGAAAAACATGATGATTCTCTAAAATAACATCCACTTGTATTTTGATTTTTTTTTTTCCCCAAAAAGCGTGTAAAATACAGCCAGTATTTTTGGGGAGAGGGGAGGAACTCTGCATGATGAAATGAAATGAAACTTGTTTTTCTTTTGAAAAGCAGTTTCAACAGAAATTCTAAATCCAGATTATAATGTATGTCACTTTTTTTTTTTCTCCTTCCACCAATTTTAAGGCTAAAATGAGCCTTAATGAACTTCTATTTGAAGTTCCTATATAATATCAACTATAAAATTTCACCTTGCAATACCTTCATTGAATCCAATAGTTTTTGGATTAATAAGTACAGATTTTACAAAGATAGTCTTAGCTCAAAAACTTTTATGAAGGTGCCTCCACCACTTCTCCAGGGAAGTTTTTCAAAAGGTTAATCACTGTTAAAATACATCTTTCTTCTTTTGAATTTGTCTACCTTCAATTTTAGCCCTTGGATTTTTTAATCTTTTGGAAATTCACGGTCAGATGGTTCTGCAGCATGGCCAAACACTAAATCTTTATCAAGGTCATTGCTTCTTCCCAGGATGCAGTTCCCATTCAATAATCTTTTGTCCTTCCATATTTATGTCTTTTCATCTGACTCTAGGAAAAATGGTAGCTGACAGAGCCCATTATTCCTCTTTGACTATGATCCTCTTAAAAATGGTATGGCTCAGCTTAAAAATGACCTCTGTTATTATCTATCACTTCACCGGTCCTTGGTTGTCTATAAACATTGATAGAGAATTGTTTATATTTTCTTCACATCTTTGATGGAGACATTGAGTCTCATTGGATTGAGGATTAATTCTTTAGCTTATATATTCATTCTGTGATTTTCTATTAGTGATTACATTTTGATATCCATCAGTTATCACTTTGTCATCTACTAACTAGGTACTACATCTAATAGTGCTAATTCCTTTAATCAGAATGTTGTGTGGTAAAACTCAGTTTAGCTGACCACATCAATTTTCCACTAAAGTGTAAAGCTCAACAAAACCCAATTCTTTTCATCAGAATTTACTAAACCAAAAAGATCTATAGTTAAGGAAAAATCTGTGGTTTACAATAGTATTTCTCTGATTGTGTAAAACAGTCACAAGCTCAAGTGTACTGTTTGCACTGAAACAGTAGCCAATCCCAACAAAAGCTACCATGATCATGCCACTGTTTAATGTAATGTGTTATATCATTCTGGGATTAAACACACTGCATAACTTTGCCTGACTAAATATGAAAGGAACATGTTCAATCATGAGAATATATTCTATACAATTAAAAGTGTAGAATGTGCAATATAATCTGTTATCCCCAGAAGATTTGTAAATGATAAGGTGAAAGAAACATTTTTGACATGTGAAGCAAATACTTTCATTCACCTTCCATGGATTTTGTAGAGAGTTCTATCACCTCCAGTCTTCAGGTAATATGAGTTGGGGTCGTGTGTTTTTGCTTTTGTTCTAGAAGAAAAAACTATCTCTAAGATGACCAGTGAACCAGATTTTTATTTAAGTACAAAACTTTCATGGTCTATAAACTAGAGAAGTACCTTTAAATTACCAACTTGAATAAGTACTTTGCAGAACCAGAGTCCTGGTATTAACTGTTATTCTTAGCACAATGGAGATGAATACCTAACAAAAGATTAGACCTGTTTACCTATATTGTTTCCTGTTTAGAGTGTCATTGCTATTGGTAATTTGAAGGAGCTTAAGGGAAGTGAGAGAAATAAATAAATAAAATGCACGTGATGGGAAGGATAATAGACTAATGTACAGAAAATACTCAGCAGGACAGAAAGCGATGGCTCTGAATTCTTTTTTTTTTTTTTTCTCCCCTGGAAGAACATTCAGTGTCCATGCTAACAAATGAACTAGTTTTGGTATCAGTCCAAAAAACTAAAAAAAAAACCCAAAAAACAAAATAAAAACAAAACATTACAAGGTTAGATATGGATACTGCAAAATGTTAATGAAAGAGACAATATGAGTGTGAAAGATTTATCAATATATGAACAGTCAATGTCAGGAAAATATGACTGAAATGGCAATGATACAGAAGAGATAAAATAGACATATTTAAAGAGTTATGAGATGTCATATTTCCAGTTCATACAGGAGGGAAACTACAAAGAGATAAAGATTTTTGAAAAATTATGAGGAGGACTAAAAGGTCACCCGTGTGTTTTGCACTTCACCACCAGCCAGATAAAAAGACTGGGTGGAACTAAGGTACACAGAACATTAATTTCCAAGTTGTTAATTTTAGTATGGATGTTTTGTAGCCATTGCACAAAAGGCATCATTAAAAAGAAATTGATGTTAACACAGTGTTTTATTTACAGTAATAAGATTGCTACATACTGAACAACAATTGGATAATTATACCAGTTGTGATTATTGGTTGCACATATGGGAGGGTTTAAAAGCTAATTAGCTGATCAAATTCTGTTATTGAATTTTAGTTCTCCTTTGGATATTTTTCTTTGCTGACTGAAACAAATAATCTATGTTACAGTTTACTGTAAGAAGGTAGAAACTTTTACAACTTTTAAGCATTTGGAGAGGGAGAGGGGCTGATTTAAAATCTTCAGTCAGTGAAACTTATTTGTGCTTTAGCTTACTCAGTCTAATATACACAACTGTTAGTGAGGATGGCCACGTTTGCTGTGACAAACACTTCAGTGACTAAAGTAAAAAAAAAAATCACAGCCTCACACAAAATCACAGAATGGTTGAGGTTGGAAGGGACCTCTGGAGGTCATTTTGTCCAATCCTGCTGCTCAAGCAGGACCACGTAGATCACATTGCCCAGGACCATCTCCAGATGGTTTTTGAATATTTCCGAGGAGGGTGACTCAACCACCTCTCTGGGCGACTTGTGCCAGTGCTTGGTCATCCTCTCAGTAAAAAAGTCTTTCCTGATGTTCACAGGGAACCTCCTGTGTTTAAGTTTGTGCCCATTGCCTCTGGTCCTTTCACTGGACACCATTGAAAAGAGCCTGGCTCTGTCCTCTTTGCACCCTCCCTTCAAGTATTTATATACATTGCTAAGATCCCCCCTCAGCCTTCTCTTCTCCAGGTTGAACAGTCCCAGCTCTCTCAGCCTTTCCTCATACGTGAGGTGCTTCAGTCCCTTAATCATCCTTGTGGCCCATTTGCTGCCTTTGCAGCAAGGGCACATTGGTGGCTCATATCCAACCTGGTGTCCATCAGGACCCCCAGGTCCTTTTCTGGAAAGCTGTTTTCCAGATGGGCAGCCCCCAGCACATATTGGTGCCTGGGATTGTTCCTCCCCAGATACAGGACTTTGCACTTCTCCTTGTTGAACTTCACAAAGTTCCTTACAGCCCCTTTCTCCAGCTGTTGAGGTCGCTCTGGGTGGCAGCATGACCCTCTGGCATATCACCCACTCCTCCCAGTTTGATGTCACCTGCAAACTTGCTCAGGGTACACTCTGCTCCATCATCCAGATCATTAATGAGGATGCTGAACAGGACTGGACCCAGTATTGACCCCAGGATACACTACTAGCCACTGGCATCCAACTAGACTTTGCGCCTCTTATTACCGCCCTCTGGGCTCAGCCATTCAGCCAGTTTTCAATCCATCTCACTATCTGCTCATCCAACCTGTACATTAACAACTTCTCTATGAGAATCTAATAGGAGAGAGTGTCAAAGGCCCTACTATAGTCCAGGTAGACAACGTCCACTGCTCTCACCTTGTCTACCGGGCCACTCACTTCATCATAGAAGTTTATCAAGTTGGTCAAGCATGACTTCCCATTGGTGAAGCCATGCTGACTACTCCTGATGATTTTCTTGTCCTTAATGTGCCTGGAAATGTATTTCTGGATTAGCTGCTCCATCACCTTCCCAGGGATTGAAGTGAGGCTGACTGGCCTGTAGTTCCCTAGGTCCTCCTTCTTTCCCTTCCTGAAGATAGGAGTGACATTTGCTTTCCTCCAGTCTCTGGGCACTTCTCCAGTCTCCATGATGGATCAAAGATTGTGAGAGAGTGGCCTTGCAATGACATCTGCCAGATCCTTCAGCACTCATGGGTGCATCCCATCAAGGTTCATGGATTTATGCATGTGCAGTTTGCTTACATATTCCCTGACCTGATCCTCTTCCAGCAAGGCTACATCTTCCTTGCTCCAGTCCTTCCCCCGGCCTCTGGGACCTGGCATTCC
>NW_009226096.1:11553-21839 GCF_000690835.1 Fulmarus glacialis
CAAAGGTGGCCGTCAGTACCTCAGGTTTTTCCATGTCGTGTTTAACCAGGTCCCCTGTCTCATTGAGCAATGGGCCCACATTTTCCCTAGTCTTCCTTTTGTCTCCCATGTACTTATAGAAGCCCTTCTTGTTGTCCTTGATGGACCTGGCCAGATCCAATTCCATTTGGTCTTTAGCTTTCCTAACTTCACCTCTGGATGCTTGGACAATATATCTGTATTCCTTTCAAGTTACTTGTCCTTACTTCTATCCTGAGTATGCTTCCTTTTTGTGTTTAAGTATGTCTAGGAGGAACTTGTTCATCTGCGCAGGCCTCCTGGTATTTTTGCCTGACTTCCTATTTGTTGGGATGGAGCTCTCTTGAGCTTGGAGGAGGTGATCCTTGAATATTAAGCAGCTTTCTTGGGGCCCCCTTCCCTCCAGGGCCTTATCCCATGGGACTCTTCCAAGCAGATCTTCAAGGAGGCCAAAGTCTGCTCTCCTGAAGTCCAGGGTTGTGAGCTTGCTTTTCATCCTCCTCCCTGCCCTCAAGAACCTGAATTCCAGCATCTCATGGTTCCTACAGCCAAGGATGCCTTTGACCTTCACATTCCCAGTGAGCCCATCGTTGTTGGTGAGTATGAGGTCCAGCAGAGCACCTCTTCTCATTGGCTCTTCTATCACTTGGAGGAGGAAGTTATTGCTGATGCAGGAACCTCTTGGATTGTTTATGCCCTGCTGTGTTGTCCCTCCAGCCAATATTGGGGTGGTTGAAGTCCCTCATGAGGACCATGTGAACATGAGGTTGTTCCTATATGTTCCATATGACCGTGAGAATGGTCCATATGATCTAGAGATATTCCATATGACCTAGAGAATTTCCCTAGCTTGAGTACTCTCCATCCCTTTTAGTTCCTTTTGCTATGCTCCCATGCATTAAAATTCTCGTGACTGCTTTAAAGTTTATCCCTGCCATTGGAAGTGTAAGGACCCAGGAAAGGGGAGGACTGTGGTTTTATTTATAGGAAGAGGCATACAAATACTGTTATATGTAAGCCCAAAAGAGTTTTCAATTGTTCTGCTAATACATTCATGTATGTATATCTACCAAAAAATGCAGTTATACTTCTTGTAAAAAGAAAACTTCCTGAAAGAAAAGCTTTCTTGGCTAGTACATTTTCTGGATTGTGTGTCTTTTACTCTCTGTGAAGATGTCTGATTAATTTTCCCTTGTTATGGCTGTCTAATAGAATTATGTGCTTTCCAACATTGTTTACAGACCTCAGATTAGGTCATTCCCCCCATTGCGCCAAACACTATGCAGAATACAAATAAAATCCCCGGATCTTCCAAACCAGGAAGTCTAACAGATGAGAATGTATATTATTCTAAAAACCCTAAATGGTAAAGTGTGTTATTGATTCCCCTCAATTTCTCATCTCTGTATTGTTTCAGTACTGAAAAAAATGTAACATCCTTAAGAGAATTGTCATACCAAAAGAGGAAATTACTCATATTTAGACCTGGTTTGTGTCTTTATCGTGACTTTCTGAAATGAAAGTTTTGTGAAATAGGACAATTAGATAATAAAATAGACAAAAGAATGCTTATTGTCATTATTACTAGACCAATATATTTTAGACATAAAACAAAACTGACAATTTAGGTAGAGTAAATACTTATCTATATTATACCTAACAATAACAAATGCACACATTTGTGGTTTTATGTACAGTACTAATTGATTAGTATTTCATAAGTGTATTGGGCTGTCAAGCTGGAAGACCTCAGTGCCACAAATATGCCCAGCAGTGATCAGACAATTAAGGCAACTTATGTTTTAGCAGCTAAACCTGATCTATGTGGTTCTAGCTACATTCATTAATAAGTAAGACTTAAGTATGTGGTTTTAACTCCATAAATCGTCCATTAATATTTTCAGTAGCAAATAAATGGCTTAGAATGAGTGATATCAGAGCAACTCTTAGTGGTCCAACAGGGAAGAAACCAAACCAAACCAACCAACCAACCAAACCCCACAAAACCACCACCACAAAACAAAAGGCCAAAACAAATTAAAAGCAGCACAAAGTTTTACTTACATAAAGTGTCAGGCTTTGGAATAGCTTTCCATACTCTCATGTAGCAATCGTTTCTCTAAAATGCAGCATCTAGATGAGGTTTTGGCCATTTTCTCTGCAAAATGGCCTTCTGAACAAAAAACTGTGATCAGTATAAAAATGTATGAAAAAGCCATGTCTTCCCCTACATAAAATATTTTCAAAGGAGTTTTGTGTTACACAAATACTCTAGGAAGAGTTGGTATTCAGGAAAAGACAAAATTCTCTCAGTTATTACTCAAGTTGCCTGTTAATGAGTGTCTCATCTGCATTATTACATCATAGGTGTTCCCTGTAAAAAGCCACCAAACTCAGGTTTCATGGATCATGAGCTTTACAGAACAGTTAGCTAATGTCTGTTATGACCATACCAGCAACCCCAGCTGGAAAGTCGAGACAAGATAGTCTATGGGCTGATCAAAAGTAAAAGAATGAGAGCATTCATTCAATGCAAGATACTCAGCTATAAGCAAATCTGTCAAAGCTACTGTGCAACTATCCCAAGTCTCTGTTCCAAATGGCAGGTTAGACCAAAACAGAGCTCCAAAAGACAGAGGTGTCTTTCTTTGCTCTGAAACTTTCTTTACAATAAATGTGAGATGAATAACAGTGATGATGACAAACATTAGAAACACTTTCTGTGTGCAGTGTGTGTGGAAAGATAAGGCAGAGACTACTCCAGCCAGGTCCTGTTTTTGGGGAGACACAAGCCAGAGTTTCTCCTTCACTTTTGGCTCACCGGTTTGCTTCCCACATTGACAAGGAATGGAACTGGACTTAAATGTCCTATACCTGAACACTGGGCTACTGAATATAAAAATCAGCTGCATATCCTCCAACTCAGCTCTGAGGATAGCACTATCTGGCAGTGATGTTCTCACTGTGCTCCTACAGAGGAATCTGTGTGGATGAGAACAGATAACGAGCCTCTAGCCTCTGGATCCCATTAGCTATCTGAGTGCAGCTATTTTCAGAAGACACCATTCAAACAACATTGAAAATAACTCTGGGTGCTTTCATTGGTGAAGGTATATATGCCTGAAGATTTTATACTATTACAAGGCTAGGAGGCACTTGAATAAAGATTTTGTGGACTTTTGCAGTGAGGTTACCAGACATAAAAATCTAAGTCCAAGACTTAGGCAAACTTTATCATTCCTACATGCTAAGTCAAGATCCAAAAAACCAGATGTGACCCGCTACTCAGAAGGTGCCTCTCCCTATAAATGTTTCTGTTCAGCTGAAAGTTCCTTAAAAACCTGGTGTTTGGCTTCTGTACAGTTCTTTTTACAGTTCCTGGCTGTCCACATGCACTGACATGTGAAGGGGTGACACTTCCCCTTATGTGCTGCTTTCCATACTGGCAGCCAGGCACGGTAGTGGTAATTATGGTTTCCTCTGACTTTAAAATGCTATGTCTGGAACTGAAGATCGAGACTCAGCTCACTCGCACATGGACTAGTGGTTACAGCAATAGCCCAAGGCTGCTTAAGGCATATTCCCAGCTGATGTTGCCATACGGTCATTGAAATAAATATGTTTCTGACACTGAGCAGTGTCCTAAGAATTGTAGCTAACACATTGTCATTTAAATTTCATAAGACTCCCTAGAAACAGATGAATAATTTTGCATTCATTTTTCCAGGATCCAAGCCTATATATATGTAACTTACAACTAGCCTACAGAAGAATGGGAGGCAAAGTGGCTGCTGTTCAGGCTGGCTGATTTCTGACAGACAAGGAGAAGAACAGAAAACCTCTGTCAAACCTCTGTTCGTTTAAAATCAAAGTATATTTGAATAACACCACCATGAATCCCAGAATACAAAATAGTGCCATTAGTAAAATGTGCCATCTAACAGTAATTGTTAGTAATATAAAATAAAATTTGTTTCTTCTTTTTGGTTTCCAAATTTTTCACTTTCAGGTAAAAGAAAAAAAAGTGATGATCGTGCACTATAAAATTTCAAGCAGATTGAGAGCTAGCAGTTAGCCAGACGCACTGAAACACAGAACTGTAACAGGCATTTGTATTTAATCGATCTATTGAGCCAAGAACAGTATTTTAGAGAATACCTCCATTGTTCTGTGACGGAGGTGTTAACCGGGTGAATGGGATCGATCAGTGATGAGATGAAATGTAAATTGCTGTTAATGGTCTGCTACCAGCTGAGCAACTAAAAGAGAGAACTGTGATGAAATGGGCATGGTTACCCAGCTGAAAAACATTCTGGTCCTGCTGCTGCAGACTACTAATGTATTTGCACGGATTCAACGGGTAGAAAAAAATTGCTGAAAAAATGACAGTGGTACTGTTCTTTCATCACCTGGAAAATGGGAACTTTCCTTCCTGTTGTGAGGAGTAGTGGGTGAATATGGAGTACTTCTGTAACCTGCCATTTCAAAATCTGTAATGTAAGCATGGAAACCAGTAACTCCAGTAACTAGAGGGAGGGAGACCCCAGAGGTCTCCTTTCATCATAGCCTCCAAATACAAATATCCTGTCAAAGAATATAACAAAAAATCTCAGTATAACTAACCACATAGACATGTGACCTCCTCAGATTCTGGTGTGCCACTGGAGAGGTATCAGTCCTGGTCTCCATCATCTTGCCATGTCCCACCTTATTATTATGGCCTCTCCAAGTCTGCCAGTTGTTCTGTTCCATAAACTTTCAATCAAAATTAATAATGTGGCAGTGGCCCTATCTAAACGTTTTAAACTGACCTGGCTTATTTTCCCTGAAGTAGAGTAGAGAGCAATAAAATGAGTATATCAGCTGGCAAATCTGAGGCGATGGTCATCCTTGGCCATTCGTTGTCAGGAACAATGAACCAGGTGATGGCCTGGGGCTGATAAACTTATTTCACGGAGCAGCTGGAACCAAAAAAGCTTGTGTAGTTGCAGTTTAAATATAAATGTAAAAAATTTTAAAAAATAAAATTAAACCAAAACCTTTATAAGGAAAATTGTTTGTGTTTTCACTTTACAAATTAGGCTCAATGTTGTCCAAAAAGAGGATTCGTGCCCGGCGTGCAAGTAACCAATTCCACACGCTCAGGAGAGATATTGTTTTATTCAGGCCTGGGTGCTCAGTGGACTTGCCACAAATCAAGCACACCTGGTCTAGTCACCTTTCTGTTTATATCCATGCTTCTCTACATATTTTAAGTTTCTCTTTTACATATTCATTAAATTTCTGAGAACTAATTATAATATTACATCATCCATGCACACTAATGCCTTTAGGATCTCTTTGAGGGTCTCGGGTGGTCTCTGGTGGTCAGCAGGGTAGTGAACTCTTTGTGAACCTGTTCCTTTCTGCCCTTATAAGGTCGAGGTTTGTCTCTGAGCCACGTCTGGACCACGTTTGTTTATGGTTCTCTTTCCCAAGGTTGCTCTTCACTAGAGTCTAACAATGCTTCCAGGATACACGATTTATACTAGTTACAATTCTACACACCTGCAAACACAACACCTGCTAGTTACCTAACTTCTAAGCAACAAGTCTTCATTGTTTAGAATTACGGAAGCAAGCAGTAGCATTACAGAAGCGAGCAGTATGGAATAGTAGATACTGTACCTACTGCATCACCAACAGAAGAAATATTAAAAGCAGACAAAATCTTATGTCTGAAATCCTTATCTGATATTTACTGGGAACTGAAAAGAGATCTTCAAGGAAGCAGGTGACCTCAATATCACCTAAGGGGGAAAAAATTTCACCATCTATGATTCACTTTAGTTTTGGTCAATATAAACAGCTTTTCTGTAGAAAAGGTGTTGAACTGGATGGACAGTAGATCTATTCTAGTACAGCATTCTTTTATCAGCAAATGTAGTAATTATAAGGACACTCAGGAGAAGGCTGTATCGCATCCAACACAAGTCAAGGGATAACCACAAAGATATTCATAGAAAAATGAGACAATCGGCCCTCCAGAATGACAACAATAATTGGGTGATAGAAGATAAATATCTCTCTAGTAAAGTTAAAACAAGAATTAAGAAACAGTGAGAAAAAGAAAAATTTTTTTTTTAGGGATTCATAAATTTATTTTTTGTTTGAGAAGGAATAAGTTTCACTCATGTAATTGTTTTGTCAAGAATAGCTTGGTCTTCATCACAAGGAGATTTATTCCAGTAATCAATTATTAGGACAACAGAAAGTACAACATCTCCCGTAACTGAATAAAGGTAGGCAATTTCTTGGATTTCTTTCATTCCAAAATATTTAGAACCTGTAGCCACTTAAATCATAACGCAATGTTGCTGTGTTCTTATCTGCTTTGTCTCAATTACAAACAGTAATGTATGACTCTAAACAGAAAAGAAAATGGGGGCAGGAACGTATGATCAGCTAGAGATGTGGTTGTTATCATGAGGAAGGGAGAGTTAGACTCAAACCGAGGATTTGAACCTCATCACATTTAGGCTTAAAAAAAGGAATGCAGAAACAGTTGTATGGAGTAGATCCATTGCCCATCCAGCCTAGTATTTTTAACTTTCATTTTCCATCCTGGATTACTACTGTCTGAGGCATCTGAGGATGTGTGTACTAATGCAGAAGCAGCATACATCACAACACAGGAAAGAAACCAATCTGGAAGTAGCTTAGTAACATCTATTCAGAGCCATTTGCAGTTTTCTGAAAGTAAACTGCATGTTGCACAGTATCTTTGTCAACCATCATTTAGGTTTGCTGAACACTGGCCGTTTTCTTCTAAGACTTTGCTATGCAGTAATAAGCAGTCTTCAAAAACAAATTTTATTAATGAATGTAACAAAAATCAGAACAAAATTTTAAAATAGACCTCAAATGCTCAAAAATATGTAATTTGAGTGTAGATATTCTGTCCAGAGCCATCAAGAAAGTTCTTCTAATGTTATACAAAGCAAAAGTCTCTGTTGACAGGATAACAACCATATAACCTATGTTGTGGAAAACACAGAATATACTATGCATGCCAGGAACCACTCCATAGACCACACTTTCAAAGTAATGTCTGCTATAAACCATTAAACACATAGCACTGGATTATAGCTCATTATATATATACATAAAAGATACACACTTCTATATATACATATACATTGATATGCATGCAACACACAATAGATTAAATGTTACAAATGCACGCTGTTATTGTGAGGACCTCTATATCCTTGGCTTTCCTCATTCCTTTCTTTTTCTAAGGAGTAACTTAGTTACCACAGATCATCAGTGCACTAGATTAATAGCAAATCTGGGTATCACTTATCTCATTACCTGAAATTTGAAAAATTCAGTTTTTTAAAATTCTTTAGATTCTGAAAAATTTAAAGAGAAACTAGAATGCAATTAAACAGAAGGTACACTGGACACCTAAGCAAGTTCTGTGGGCTAAAACAGTTTATCAGAATAAGATGTTGTTTTCGCAGTGATTTATGTCTCAGAGCAAACACTGAGACTACTTCTTGCTGTGCTCACAGCCCTTTAAGGAGACAAAAGAGCAAATCTGCCAATCTACTACTCAGTTCTGTGACTAGCATGCATGGAGAGTTGTTGCATCAGACACAATTTCACAGCAGTTTCCAATTTCTGTTTTATGTAGCTGTTTAATGTTTTTTTTCTTATCCCTGCTTTGTTATTAAATACAATCCAGAAGCTATATTTTAAAATAAAATACTTTAAAGGAAACATTTAATGCAATTCCCTTTTGCTGTACAAATGAAAAACAGTCAAACTGAAATAAAAGCATACTCTATGGAAAATAAAGCCAACTTCGTTGTTTGTCTGTCATAACACTTCATGAAGGGAGAGAAGAATGGAAGCCTGAGAATATTAATCTGTTGCTGTGTTGATGTACTTTGTCACTGTAGTAGCAGGACGATGTGGGGGTTCTTTTTGCTAATAAGGATAAATAAGATTTGATTTCTCTCATTTGAATTGGGACTTGGTGGAAGGGGCCGGGTGACTAAAACCAGTAAATCGTTTTTTGGTTTAGGAAAAGTTTGTACACCAAAACAGAAAAGTAACTATTGCTGGGTGGTACTGCTGGCTCTAAGTAATTTTGGAGCATATATAGTCACCCGCAATGTGCTTTCTCTATTTTCCTTAAGGAATACTACTATAAAATCAACCATTACTTGAAAATCCTGAGTTAATTGGTTGAGATCAAAGTTTTCTTCCACCTTTCCTGGTCCACTAGCTTGGCATGGAAAAGGCACATCTGTTTCTACAGTCACTTTTGAAATGAGAGAGCAACATTTCACATTATATTATGCTGGTCATATTCAGTGCTCCAGCCCAAATGATCACTCATAACAAGATGAAGGACTGGCCTTTGGAATGAATCCAGCATGAGATGTGAATATAGCCACCAGAGCTATTGCTATTTGTTGCTCTCCATTTCACCTCACTGAGCACACTGAGATAGCATTAATTAATAATCTATGCTGAATATAAAACCTCTAATATCACTTACATCATAATAGTTTTATATCATGTTATATGTCATTAGAGTCGACGTAATGATAATACCCGCTTTGTAATGGAAATCATTTTAACAGAAAGAGCATTAAAACAACACAATACATGAAGAAATTGTTATTGGGTATATGTTCACTGAAGTACCACCTGGAAGGCAAACTATGATCATTTGGAAACTGGAAGGTAGCAACAGTAACACGGGTGCTTGCCTACGTTATAAACTGGCCAAACAACATGGCAGGATGAGTAGATGGCTGCAAATATGACTATCCTGACTCTCTTCACTAATAAAAGCACGGTAGGTATCCATTCCGATTAATGACTGTCTTACTCTCTTAAATCTTAACTTTTTCCTTCAGTTTCCTTTCTGCAAGTTTTTTTTTTTTTAAAACATTTTCATGTTAATTCTTATGAAGCTGCATGAAATGCATAGAAATTGTTAAGTGAATTCTAGTATTTGGACTTAATTTATGAATGAAGGATGAAGAGATCTTGTGGTTGGACTATGTGATATAAATAATAAATTTGCAGGGATTCCCACAAGCAAAGAATTTTTCCATGTTAAAAAACGTACAAGCCAAGACTGGATTAAGTCCCTTCTATCACATTAAGTCTGAATCCTACAATCCATCTACCACTTTCTAGGCTGTGTAGGCAGTTTTGCAAGACTGAATGTCAAACTGTTTTCTCAAGAAAAGAGAAAGAAGTTGTTCTTCTATTTCAGTCCTTCCCTTACCTGCCTGATGGTGTTCAGTAGGCTTTAATGAAGGTCTTTTACACTCACTGGACATGGTTCCCATGTAGCTAGTCTAATTGCTTCTGTTATGCATAGTGCAATGGTGTTATCTCTGCTACCACAAAATAAATGAACAAATAAAAACAAATCTAATGCTGTTGGAAGAGGGATTTTTTTTTTTTTTTTTAAGGAAATAATTGATTTGTTGATTTCTAATTCTAATTCCTCATTTCTTTTATTTGTTGATGTAACAATCCAAGCTCGCAGGCTAATCATTTGGTTGAAGGGACTTCATCTAGTCTTCTGGATTAAGAGACAGCCCTTTATATATAAGATACTTTCCTGATACTAAAACAAAAGTAGAAGGTGATTTAACTATTTAAGCAAATAATATCAGAAGGGACAACCTTTTCATGCTTAGAGGATGATTCCTGGCCTTTATACATGACGTGGTCTTCAGCTGTCTTGCACAGAATCTTGCAGTTGCTCTTAGACCATGCTCTGGTCACATGGCTAAGGACTAATCACTGCATGCAGAGACCCATGGGGACTGAAGAAGCAGTGATGGGCAGAGGAACCCCCATAACATGGTGGGGGCAAGCGGGGCACGCAAATCAGTGAATCCTCAGACCATCAAAGACCAAGCAGCTCTTTGCCATGGTGTGAAACCCAGAGGGGAACCAACAAAGTCTCTCCCAGAGAGCCTTGCAAATTGAAAGGGGTTGCTAACTAAAGGGTGATAGGACTTATTACGGGATGCAGAGAAAAAAGCATAGCCTTGTAGACCAATAAAATTTACACTATGGCTGGTTGTGGTAGGTAAGCATAAATCATCAACCAATACATGTCAGATCTCTATAGACGGTTTGCTGCTACATGATAACTTTAGCCCCACCAGATCCAGCAGTCTAATACAAGGGTTACTGAGGGTACTGCTGTTACAGTTTGCTGTAGAATCATAGAATCATTTAGGTTG
>NW_009226097.1:0-5394 GCF_000690835.1 Fulmarus glacialis
GCCTCAGCCCATCGATCCAGCCTGTCCTGTTTTAGGTTAGCAGTTTCCTCTGTGTGCCATGTTAACAGTGCAATATAAACCCAGATATAAACCATCATTAACTTCTATATGGAGATCATGACACTTATGTATAGTGTTTGTGTTTGAGCTAAAACCGACATGTTTTGCTAGCCTGGTAGCCTCTGAATGCAGAGTACATCTTGAGAAGATCTTTAGGACATCTGGATCTTCAAGATATTCAAGGGCAGTTATGCACCATACATGCACCGTGTTCTGTTAGTGAGTTGTCCTGGATGCATCTGGCAGGTTCTTGGTGCCACATGCCTCTTGTGTAAACGAAACTGTCTCAAAAAGTGACCAAAGTTTTGGAAACCAAATTCATGGGTCCAGATGAGGATAAGGTGAGGAAATCCCTTGTAAGAACAGAAATGTCATCTCTCTGATACAGAGTGGTGGTTTTGCTTTGAGTCAAAAAGAGAGTTTTCAGAGCATTCAGATCAGACTTTTGTCATGTTTTTGGGAGTACAAGGGGTCCTCTCTGCCCCAGGACAGTAGCAAAGGTATAACTCGTTGATGTGACTGCATCCTGATGCTGGATGTTAAGTGGGGAGATGGTGAGTAGGACTGATCCCCACACAAGTTTTGGAAGCTTTGATGTGCCTGTGATACTACTCAAGTCCTGAAAAACTAAAATTCTGGATTATAAATCATCTACCTTGAAATTAAATGTATGAGTCACTCAGCAACCACATGATTTAGTTAGTGTTGGCGTTGACGGACTTTTCTCTGATACTTATCTCATTTCATTGCCATTTTCTTGACTTCTGGGAAAAAAAATGCAGTCATTTTTAACTCAAAATGGCATTGAATCTGTACGCAGAATTCCTTTTGCTGTCAGCGGATTAGGTTTGCCGTGGTTACTACATCAAATTTTCTAATGAAAGATTATTACAGTCCCTTATTAACTATTCCTCTTTCATGATAATTCAGATATAGCTGTTCATCTGCTTGTGAAACTCTTAAATATCTTCAAATTCATCTCTGTCAATCAATGACAAAGTGAGCTGCATGAATACTAGGAAAATTACAATGGATTCAATTAACTTATTAATAAGATATCGGAATATTTTATAGCCCAGTAGCAGTGTGCTTTGGGACATGATGCATTCGCTGATAAATCTCACAGAGTGATGAGCAGAAAATGGATTCCTTCTCATTGATTCTGAAGTCACACTTAATTGGACAAAATCGGATACATAATTCTCAGCTGCTGCCTTATGGATAGTGATGGTGGAAGCTGCAGAGTAGCAGAGATGAGATGTTTTAAAGGATTGGGCACTTTCAGCTGAAATTTTGCCTGATTAGAAGAGAATTTGAGTCTGAACCTTTCAAGACATGGACTCCTTTTTGATTTGTGTCTATATCTATCAGTTGCAGTAGACATGCCCGTAAGGATATTTGTGAGGCAGAGTTACCTAGACTCAGGTGAATCTTTGACATTACATAAATGTTTGTAATTGATTGATCTAGTAATACAGACTGCTAAACACCTCACAGATGAGAAAGGTGAGATTCATAACATGCAAATTCTGAGGAAAGTGGAACTTTATCTCTGTTAATCTGTGCATGTTTTTATAAGTAGTGATGGAACTAGTAGTTTTGTGTACCATGCATTAATCCTAAATGCACAGGAAATGTATTAATATTGTAGAATACTGATAACTGACACCTTATTTTCTCTTTTATTGTTCAAGGTTTGCCTTCAAAGCTTATTACCAAGGTAGAACTGGAAGAACTAATGCTAGTGCTCAAATACTGTGACTGTGTTTGCTGTTGTTTGAAGAGACTGAGGAGTGTTTTGGCCTGAGGAGGTTTTGTCAACTACCTACAGCAGAGATGGTGAAATTCAGGAAAAACATTAATCTGAAGGACTGGGGTGTGTGGGAGGTTGGGGGAGGCTACTTATACATACACAGATAGATGCAGTATATATACATTTTATTATTAGTATCACTGTCTGATTAATTAGAATAATTTCCTTAGTTTGATCTTTTTAATTTGTGAGTTCCTAGGGTGGTGAGTTTGCATTTCTTTGCAAACATACATTGACTTTTGCTCCCCATCTGTTGGCAAGTATCTATGGCTACCTGTACACATGAAATAAAAGGAGCCAAGGCCTGTTCTTTGCCAGTGGGATAGGTAGCACGTCATGGTTTATGTCCATATGGTTAAACTTGTTCGTACAGCAGGCTGGCCCTGATCCTAATGCTTTTTGGGAATAGTCCCTCATTCGTGCTGTCCTTGAATTGTGCCTGCATATTGTCCGGGAGCATGCTAGCTAGCACGGGCAGTTGCATGCCTTTACTCTAGCTGAGTCCCTGACTCTGTTCAGAATATGGTAATCAATAATTCTGTATGGGCTGTTCCATACTTTCCATTCTGTGTAGTTTTTATACTGCTTCATGACTTGTGAGTGAAATTGTTTTAACTAAGAATGAAAGTAAGGATTTTAAAATGTGCTATAAAAATATCTTGCACCTTGTCATTATTCAGGGAAACTAATTAAGGGAAATAAATGCTTTTTTTTTTCTGTATTTCAAGAAATTAATTAATTTCCAAAAGTAAGCTGTGTTGATTCTTTAAAGAAAAAAGCGTACGAGAAGATTTCTGAGAATTTCAGATGCAACACTTAAGACTCTATACTGAAAACTTTAGAGGGGCTTGTGCAGACACAACCTACAGGATCAGTTCTTGATTTGACGAATGTCATAACTACTTGGACAAACATGAGCCCTCGAGATTGCAGCCTCACTCCAGTTGCTAGTACTCAGACTGTCCCCCGCTCACACACACACACACACGCAGACAGGTCTCTCGGTCAACCCCCCCAGACCCTACAGTCTCTTCAGCAGTTGTCCTGGACCCCCTTGACCCTCTAGTAATCAGCTCAGATTCAGTCAGATCTCTTCCCCCTTGTACCCATCATGCTCAGACATGAAGTTCTGATTTCTGGTTGCAACTGCAAAACAGTTTGCTGGGGATAGAAGGGAAACAAAAAATGTATTCCAAAAAATAAAAGAACTTGCTTGGCCTAGTTTTTCTGCTAGATGCTAAACCTTTTTTTTTAATTTGTTTTTAACTTGTTTTGGAGAAGGAATGAAGGGACAGGAGAATATGCATGAGATCCTTGCTCTTCTAAATTCAATGGCAAGACTTGCAAGGAGGAAATTTTCAGCCATTGAGCTTTTCCAGGTTTTCCATATGCATTTTCTTTTGTAAAAAAGTGAACCAATGCCAGAACTTCAGTCAGCACAAGCTGGATTAAATGCATTTAATCAATGTATCTGTTTCATTTTTCCTCAACGGAAGACCTGGCCCTCAGTTTCAAAGGCAAGAGTGATAATTTTAAAAACATAAAGTTTTATGTGAATCCATTCCGCTGTTATTAAGGAAGGTGAAAGTGTTACACAGGAGGGAGTGAAATTAGCTTTGAAATGATTTTGCATGTAGCTACTTAGATTTTTTTCCCCTGGCTTTCTTTTAGCAGAAAGGACATGCTTTCTGTGTCTGTTTTGAAAAGGCTCGATCTGAAGAAGAACAGAACTTGCTGTTTCACTCTGACAACTATGATGTACTCCCTGGATGCTTGGTCCAAACACCGCAAAGTGTCTTCATTACCTACCCCCATTCCTGTCTTTCCCATCTTCTATTACTTTAAACATAGGAGCAGTGCTTGATCACCTTTGAACTGAAGCTGTGCTCTTATTACAAGTTTCATAGCCACAGCTGTGTAACTGCTTTCCAGAAGGAAATTAAATCTGCATGGAAGAAAGGGAAAAATTAAGGTTGTTTAAATAAATAAGGTATGTTTTCTAAATCTGGTAGTCTTAGGTAGACAGAAATTTTCAGACTGGATCATGCTTCAGGTCTGTCCAGCCCAGCATCCTGCCTCTAACAGCAACCAGGATGGGGTGCCTCGGAGGAAGACACATGAACCTCAGCATAGGCAGACATGGCATAATCTACTCCTCTGTGATGTCTCATTTTTACTCTTCAGAGACCTGTATTGGGGTAATTATTGTAGTTCTGGGTCTTGTGTTACTGTATAAACTTCCTTTTCTTTGAATGGAGTTCTTTTCTCATTTTTGGTCTGACACAAAAGTAGATGCAATGATATTAAAGCTTAATGATGGTGACAACAAGGTTGAGTGTTTATGGGTAAGAATCAGGGGGAAGGCGCACAAGGTAGATATCATGGTGGGAGTCTGTTATAGACCACCCAACCAGGATGAAGAGGCAGACGAAATATTCTATAAGCAGCTGGGAGAAGTCTCACAATCGCCAGCCCTTGTTCTCATGGGGGGACTTCAACTTACCAGATGTCTGCTGGAAACACAATACAGCAGAGAGGAAACAGTCTAGGAGGTTCCTGGAGTGTGTGGAAGCTAACTTCCTGACACAGCTGGTGAGTGAGCCAATTAGGGAAGGCACCCGCTGGACCTGTTGTTTGTGACCAGAGAAGGACTTGTGGGTGATGTGATGGTTGGAGGTTGTCTTGGGCATAGTGATCATGAAGTGATAGAGTTTTCGATTCTTGGAGGAGTAAGGAGGGAGGTGAATAGAACTGCTACCTTGGATTTCCAGAGGGCAGACTTCAGCCTGTTTAGAAGCCTGGTTGACAGAGTCCCTTGGGAGGCAGTCCTGAAGGGCACAGGAGTCCAGGAAGGCTGGACGTTCTTCAAGAAGGAAACCTTAAAGGTTCAGGAGCAACCCAATCCCATGTGCTGAAAGACAAGCCGGCGGGGAAGAAGACCAGCCTGGCTGAACAGAGAGCTTTGGCTGGAACTCAGGAAAAAAAGGAGAAATTATGAGCTTTGGAAGAAGGGGCAGGCAACTCAGGAGGACTACAAGGACGTCGTGAGGTTATGCAGGGAGAAAATAGAAGGGCCAAAACCCAACTAAAACTTAATCTGGCTACTGCCATAAAAGACAATTAAAATTTTTTCTATAAATACATTAGCAAAAAAAGGAGGGCTAAGGAGAATCTCCATCCTTTATTGGATGCGGGGGGAAACATAGTGACAAAGGATTAGGAAATGGCTGAGGTACTGAACGCCCTCTTTTCCTCACTGTTTAATAGTAAGACTAGTTGTTCTCTGGGTACCCAGACAGGGATGGGGAGCAGAATGAAGCCATGGATCCACCCAAGGATACTGAGGGACCTGGCAGAAGTGCTCACCAAGACACTTTCCATCATTTACCAGCAGTCCTGGCTAACTGGGGAGGTCCCAGTTGGCTGGAAGTTAGCAAATGGGATACCCATCCAGAAGAAGGACCAGAAGGAGGATCTGGGGAACTACAGGTGTGTCAGCCTGACCTCGGTGCCAGGGAAGG
>NW_009226098.1:0-10961 GCF_000690835.1 Fulmarus glacialis
AGCTACAGATGTCATCTACCTGGACTTCTTGAAGGCTGCTGATACAGTCCCACACAACATTCTTGCTGTTCAATTGGAGAGATATGGGTGTGATGGATGGACTGTCAGATGGATAAGGAATGGCTGCATCCAAAGGGTTAGAGTCAGCATCTCAATGTCCAAGTAGAAACCAGTAACGAGTGGTGTCCCTCAAAGGTCTGTACTGGGACCAATAATATTTAATGTCTTCATCAATGACATAGATAGTGGGGTTGAGTGCACACTCAGGAATACCAAGCTGAGTGGTGCAGTGTATTCACTTGAGGGAAGGGATGCCATCCAGATGGACCTTGACAGGCTTGAGGAGTGGGCCCATGTGAACCTCATTAAGTTCAAGAAGGCCAATTTCAGCAGGCCGAGGGAGTTGATTCAGCCCCTCTACTCTGCCCTAGTGAGACCCCATCTGGAGTACTGTATCCAGCTCTGGGGTCCCCAGTACAAGAAAGACATGGACCTGTTGGAGTGGGTCCAGAGGGCCACAAAAATGATCAGAGGGCTGGAACACCTCTCCTATGAAAATCGCCTGAGAGAGTTGGGATTTTTTAGCCTGGAGAAGAGAAGGGTCCAGGGAGACCTTATTGTGGTCTTTCAATACTTAAAGGGGGCTTATAAGAAAGATGGAGAGAGGCTTTTTACCAAGGCCTATAGTGACAGGGCAAGGGGCAATGGTTTTAAACTGAAAGAGGGTAGATTCAGATTGAATACAAATAAGACATGTTTTACGATGAGGGTGGTGAGGCACTGGAACAGGTTGTCTAGAGAAGTTGTGGATGCCCCATCTTTGGACTTGTTCAAGGTCAGGTTGGATGGTGCTTCAAGCAACCTCATCTAGTGAAGATATCCCTGCCCATGGCAGGGGGTTGGAACGGGATGACCTTGAGAGGTCCCCTCTAACCAAAACAATTCTATGATTCTATGAGTTTATGATTCTAAATAACTGGCAACTAAGCATTTGAGCAGATACTGGATAACGTTGCCAAGGTGCCAGCATTTTCATTTCTGAAAAGCCATACCACAATTCCCTGAATGCTAGAAAAGACTCAGTCCTTGATGAAGAGATAGATTGAATAGGACTTTGAACTGTGTGGATATTACCAAATGTCATAGCTTCAAAAACTTTAAGACTTTCAACAGAAACCTCATTTTCAGTAGGAAAAAGTGCAAAATCTTGCACCTGGGGCAGAACTACATCAGTACCAGTGACTGGTTGAGTAGCTGTTCTGCTGAAAAGGAATTCGTGGTTACAGAAGACACAAAGTTCAGTAAGAGCCAACAATGTGTTCATTATGAATAAAATAAACTACATACTGTGCCATTTCAGGAGGAGCATAGCTAGCAGATTAAGAGAAACCCATATTCCCACCTGTTTGGCAGTTGGGAGGCCACATCTTGAACAATGCATCCAGTTTTGGGCACCTCAGTTTTTACTGGTTTACATCCCAAGAGAGACGTAAAGAAACTTAAACGGCTCCCAGAGAAGCTCCTAAGACTGTCAGAGGGCAACAGCATCTGTGAAAGGCATGGGGTTTTTCTTGAGGGTTTTTTTTTGTTGTTGTTTTGGTTGTGTTTTTTTGAAGGGTGGGGAGGCTGACCTTTTTTAGTCTGACAAAGAGTAACCAAATGTGTGATCTAGAGATGTCACAGGCAACTAGAAATTTTGTGGAATTTTAATCTTTGGAGTTTTTCAAGATTCAGCTAGACAAAGCCATGCTGACCTGATCTTATGTTAGTGATGGCTCTCCTTCAACTGGGAGGCTGGATTAGGTGACCTCGAGAGGTCCCTGCCAGGCAATATTTTGTGATTCCTGTCATCTGAGTGAATTTATTGAGGTGAAAATATGTTGTTTTAAATGAGCTTGTATACAGTCATCACAAATTTATGAATATTTTAGCATTCCTATTTATTGTACAAGTTATACTGCTATGTGTATGTTTCTTTGGTAATATCTTACATGGGTGTTCCTGTAATTTGTGTCCATCAGAATGTCATAAAGCCTCTTGTATTCAGTAATTTAAAAGCAGAACAAGAGTTATGCAAGAGATAATACCATGTTTTTTGTAGCTTTTTAAAATATCTTTTAGTGACATTTATGAATAGTAACAGTTCTCCAAGAATAAGTTAAAAAAAAGTGAGTGGTGCCAATTTCTCAGGGCTGATTTTCCTGTGGAAAAGATGGTACTTGTAATGATTTGACTCTTCATTGAATGTAGTAATGCACTTTGGAAAGACAAACAAGTAATGCATTTTCATGCATATGGATAGTTGTGAGTAGGGAAAACCCTCCACTACTTGTAGACTTTTTAGGTCCTATTCAGCCTTGGTATTTGGCAGTGTTTACTGGGAAGATGTATTAGTTATGCACCATAGCACAGATATAATCTTGGAGGGAGATAAGACATACAAAAAATCACATCCATAGAGGCTGTAGTTGCTTGCTTGGGGATCTGGCCCCACATGGCTACAGCAGTGATGCTCTCCTCTTACATGCAAAAGTTTGTCTCACGTGCATTGATACTGGCTGGTCCAGAATGCAGATGTGGGTCTGCTCTCCAGACACCACTATGTAGTATATGTTCTTTTAGCTCTGAATGGCTTCAACTTCTGATGAATTCAAAAAGCTCGTTATGAATATTTTACTGCGGACTGATTCTGTATGCTACTGCTTCAGAGAATTTCTAACCTGATCAGACTTATCTTGGGGATGCCTTAAATCACAACACAAATTCATCTGGAGTACTGGCCACTCAAAGAACCCAAAGAACAACAAAACCATCCTCTGAAATCTAAGTTGATTTTACAGTTTAGCATCCAGCTGTCAATGAAATAAAATGTCACGAAACTTTGACACTAGGTAATTACAGTAATTTGAACCTTTAACAGTCTGGTCTGCTGATAGATTTTGCCAGAACATGGGATGAACTGTTCCTCAGCATATGTTTCTCGAGGAAAAAAAAAGCAGGTGGGGTGTATTCAACTCAGTTCCTGAGACACTGATACAAAAGCTGTAGTATTTCATTCAAAGCATACATCCTAAAAATGAGTGGGGTGTTCAGTGGAAAACATGGGTAAACTCTCTCATTTGTAATTCCAGGGCAGAGAGAAATGGATAAACTGCATAGGGACCAAGTCAGATAAAATGTATTTTACTGTGTTTATCCTTAGTTTTATAACCAATTAATAAGTGAGCTTAGACGTCCTGATGCAAACTTAACCTAACTGAAGGTAATTGTAGTTATATTTGTGTCCTGAAAAGGGAAGAGAGATTAGCAAATCTGACTTGTGGAAAATATGTATATCTGTGTGGTATATATTACGATGTGTAGATTCTGCAGTCCTCTAACTTTCCTTCTTCCTCTTAGTAAACCAGTGCTTATCAATCAAAGTCCACATAAACACTGTTTGCTAATTATGAGGCCTTGCTACAGCCTGTCTGTTCTCACAAGAAACGATCACCTTGTAAGCCTTTAAGTGGATGTTACGGTAAGTACGCTAAATAAATGTATAGACAGCCAGGACCTTCCTCATTGATTACTGTCGCTGCTCAGGGCAGTCCTGGAACTCACATCAGTAAGATCAAGAGGGACTGATACTCAATGCCATAGGAAATGTGTACTCCAACACATAACTCCTGTTTTACTTTGCAAACCATCTCGCTTTAGTACAAAGGTTTGGTCAGGATGAGGTATTATGGCCGCTTTGTGTAACATTTTCTGTGTTGGTATATCCACATTTTTTCAAAGTTGGGAAATTGTGCCTTAGTCCCTTTTTAGACCACAGGGACTCGCAGGCTGTGAAAGCTGATCTTTCCTTATCTAACTTTTTATTGAACAGAACTTGCACAGTTTTTTAATTTCAGCTGTCACTGGTATTGGGATCAACCCATGATTTAAATTTGAAATAAAGCTTGAACAGTTTCTCAGGCTAACCAATTTTATTTTTGCCTTGAGGAGTTGGGGTGAAGGAACATTTTGAAACTTAAAATGGGAAAAAAAATTGAACAGGGCTCATACAAAGAAGGCTAAAGTCTTCAGTTAAGACTTCAGTTTCCTAGTTAAACTAGTATAGTTTTAATAAAAATGGCTACAGGTTTCTATTATTACTTTTAGAGAAGGTAGGAATACAGGATTAACATATGAAAGAGTGGCAGATTAAGACTTTTTAAAATTACATTTGTATTAGTGTGACTTGTTTATTTTTGTAACACATTATGCATGCATATAGTACTCCTACAGTTTACTACTTAGTTCATGGCTTAATATTTAGATATTTAATTCTGAAGTTGTATAATAGCAAATATTTTGGTGTAGAAACAACACGTCTCAAAGAGGAAAATGGTTGTTATTCAGAAATGACTGAGATAGTCCTTCTCTTTTTTTCAACAACCAATTAATCTTTCACTTTCCTGAACTTCATTATTATCCTGCATCATTAAGCTGCCTATGATTTTCTTTCTTCAAATTTTAAGACAAAAACTTTTCTACATGCATTAGTGTGTTAATTAAAACATTTCAATTCAATTCATTTCAGTCTTCCAGGAGCTTTCTTTGTCATCTTGACCTATTTAATATTTAGGTGTCCTTGATTATTGAACTTTGAACGTTAAGTTCTTTGAGACTTGGAGCTCTCGTATTGAGTACATGATGAGGCTGTGAAATGTCCAGATACTTCTGGAGTATAAATCATCTTTTGGTAGGGAAGTGAAAACTTCAGGGGTTCCTTGACGATAGGGGTTACTAAGATTTTGAGGTCATCTGTGGCAAAAGCATTGAAAAAAACAACAATGAGCCAAAAACCAATTTTAAAATGCAAAGTCATTGGTAGAAGAAAATTAAACGGTTTAGCTGTGATCATTTCTGATAATTTCCTACTGTATATTTTGATGCACATGATGAGGACAAGACCCTTGACTGTCTTGTAGTATCTCAAATGCTGTGGTAAATCTAAGAAATTGAAAGTTATTCTGTGAGAAAGCTTAATTACTACTTAAGAAATCCCTTCCTACTTGAGGTTTGTTTTTTTTTATTAATGTCTCTGGAATATCTCTATCTTTGCTTTCATTTCTCTGGAATCTGACCAGCTTCTGGTAGTTCTGCTGAGACTTTTTATTGCTGCTGCTTTTGAGAGAGAACCTGGGACAAAAAGGCCTTGCTGCACAGTTCTTTTCAAGGAGATGATTTGGTTTGTTGCCAAACCAAAGTAAGTGGAAAATGACACAGTCACAACCAGCTGCTGAGCTCATGAGAGGGATACAGACCGTGTTCCAGATTCAGAAACTTTTATCTGCCAACAAATGCTATTAAAAGCAGAAAAAGGAAGGTAATAATACTAGATTCAATTTGAAAATAATAGTAAGATTACTTCTGTTGTTTTTACGCTATCCAAGATGTCATTTTAAGGTGCTTTATGCTAGCACACAGCACCACCACAGTTCTTTAACAAAGCAACAAAGATTTTCATTGCTTCATTTCAGAAAGAGGGTTTAAAATAATATAGACAAACCAGCTTCCTTACTCTGCAAAATTTCAACTATTGCTGGTATGCTCTTTTTTCCAGGTCTAAAAACTCTTCCAATGCTTCTGGCAGCCCCTCTACACTCTGCTCTGGTGCAGCAGGATCTCTGCTTAAGCATTATGTCCCTCTCTTCTGAGAGAGACACTTGTTTCTTCTGAGAGACCTGCTATTAAGCAGCAGTCCTTCAGACAGAATTCCCTTTTGCTGTTCTCCCCATTGCATTTTTGTGGACCAGAGTTATTAATATTTTCACCTTCATCTGCTGTTCATGGAAATCTGTAGGAAGACCCTTGTGCACCTTATGTGAGGTGCTTAGTAACAATACATGGATTGTGATCGATTTGCAGTGCATGGCATGGAGATTTATAATTATGTCAGAACTATGGTAGTTCATCCATTGAAAAGATGTACCTGTTTTTTGCAAAGATTAAAGAATAGTAATTCCTCAGATGATAGCAAGAACTTGTCTAAGATAAAGGTAATATAGTGCTTATAGATTGAGAAGATGATCAGGAGAAATAGCAAAAACTAATCCACTTATTCTCACAGGTGCGATCTCTGTACATTTTATGACACTTTCACAGTGGGAAAAGATATTAAGACAACTTTTTAGCTCAAGTCCAAATAAACAATTTTCCAAGTATGTCAGGTCACATGCACTTAACTAAGATGCTATAGCCCTTTTTTCCAGTCTCTGGCATATTTCACAGTTAAATTCTCTCTTGCAAAGCTGAGTAACTGTAATACAACCTGTGTGGTCCATACTTTGAAATTCAATAGTGAAAGAAGATTACTTCCTCTGCAATTACATTTTGCACAGATAAAACATTAAAACTGTTCTGCGAGCTGTGTGCTACTTATTCATTCATTATCTGGGTATCTGAAGGTGCCGGTGTTAGACCAAAAAATCCTTATTTATCAGATATTCAGCAGTACCTTGTCTTGGATATTTCTATTAGAGTCAGTGGAACCGTACTATGAATTTCAAAATCAGCACTACTGGGCAACTGATAAGAGTTAGTGAGAATCCCATCTTAAACTGTGCGTGGTCATGGTCTTTCCTCAGGTACTAAACAATTTTGTTCAAAGGTGTTATTTTTTTAAGCTTGCATTCCCATGAGTTTTTGTGTACTGGAAGCTGCTGGGAACTTCAATCCCTCACCATGGAAAGCATCGTTATTCTTTCATCTGGCATTCAGAACAGATTAGAAGGTCTGCTTTTCACAAAGCTTTCAAAAAAAGAGAGAAATTACTGAGGGTAGAAATTATAGGATTAAGGAAGACCAACATAAAGGAAACCTGACAAGGATTAACAGACTTCACAGTGTAACACTGGTTTATTTCATGTGATTCATGTTTGCAAGTGTAAATATGCTGAGGGCATCTTTTAAAGCCCAAATGGTAGATATAAATAAAAAAGGAGAAGGGAAAGGAAGGGAAAGGAAGGGAAGGGAAGGGAAGGGAAGGAGACGAAGCATGGGGAAGGGAAGGGAAGGGAAGCAATCCAGATCTGGTCATTGTGCTACTGAATTGGAAAAATACTAACAGATAATATAGCATGGTGGTTATATTCGTAGAAGCACAGAACATAGAATTTTTTAGGTTGGAAAAGACCTTTAAGATCATCAAGTCCAACCATTAACCTCACACTGCCAAGTCCACCACTAAACCATGTCCCTAAGCGCCACATCCACATGTCTTTTAAATACCTCCAGGGACAGTGACTCAATCACTTTCCTGGAGAGCCTGTTCCAGTGCTTCACAACCCTTTTGGTGAAGAATTTTTTTCTAATATCCAATCTAAACCTCCCCTGGTGCAACTTGAGGCCATTTCCTCTCGTCCTATCACTTGTTACTTGGGAGAAGAGACCAACACCCACCTCGCTACAGCCTCCTTTCAGGTAGTTATAGAGAGTGATAAGGTTTTCCCTCCTTTTCTCCAGGCTAAACAACCCCAGTTCCCTCAGCAACTCTTCATGAAAAGTGGGAAGGAGAAAAGAGAAATAAATGTTTAATAAGAGAGTCAAAAAAGAGAATGTAGTTTGAAATACATCTTCTTTGCAAAGGGAACATTTGATTAAAGAGAACACTTGAAAAGGTAACACGAGAACACTTGAAAAGGTAACACTCAAATATAGTAGTATAGATTAAAAGAGAGGTCATGCTTAGCAAACATAATTAGTGTTACAAAGAAGTGATAATGAAACCTATTGGTATAGAAATAGAAGGCAAACTATTCTGAACCCCTGAAAACCTAGAAATCAAATTACAGGAGTACTGAAAATAAGAATTAATTTGATAATTTAGTATCTGGAGAATGGGAAAGTGATAAATGAACACAGAATTACTTGTCAAGGAAATTGTAAGTGCTACATTAAGATCTGTGATCTGGAGTATGAATTTGTCATCTGTAACTCTACATATTTCCGTAACAGGAAGTGTGGGGATTTATATTGGTCAGTCTTTGAGAAGTGGACTGGGACAAAAGAAGATAAAAATGAATGACATAAGGATTATACAATATAATGGACTACATGGTGGCCTGGAGTAATCTCACAATAATTTTTAGAATATTGTGTGACATAAATCCTTCATTAATCTATTGCTATTATGTAAACAAACTGAAATGAAAAGAAATAAGGATTTTTAAGCACATCTTTGTATATTGTTTGTTACAGAGAACAAAGTTTAGGGAAAATAAAAAGTAATGCTCGACCTTGTTTGATTCATTGTGCCTGAAAAATCAGGTTCCTTAGTTGTCATGAGGCTGATCATATGGAGTTAAAACTCCTCAAGCCGTGACTAAAATATCATATGCATGTATATTAATTACTAAGTATAAGACTCTTCAGATCTAAAAGAACCTGTAACATCTTCCATTAAAATGTTCTGGCTCTTTTCCATAGAGTCGTATAACGCCTCCATATTTCCTGCAAGATGGGGAGGCCATGAAATGTAAAGGGATGGTGGCATAATATACAGTAAGAATATACAATATATACATAAGAATATACAGTAATTCTTGTGGAGAGATTAATCTTTACAGTTTCCCTCAGTTATGAAGGGACAGCTCTAAGTTTGAGGCAATAACAAGAAAATACTTTCGGACTTCATGACCTCCAAGCATCATATATGAATGTGATGAAATGACTTGTATCTTCAAGTGTCTAGAATAACTATAGAATCACAAAGGAAAAAAGAATCATCCACTAGCAACATAAAAAAAAAACCCAAACCTTTCGCTAGCTCTAAATTTCTGAAACTTCTGAAATTAGTTAGCTGTAGCAGTGTTGTATGAAGAAATTCTGTATACCGAAGCGGCATATAGAATAATGTGGGCTAATCATGTAACACATCTTGATTAAGCTTTGACCTGCAGTTATACTGGTAATGCTAGCCTGAGCTACCTAGCCAGAAACTAACTCCAATACTTTATGTTGCAGGTGTAATAAAAACTGGGAGGCATTCACTTCTTCAAGTTTGTATATTTTTAAAGGGATGGAGTGGAATCAGCAAATGGGCCTTTGAATTAATGTTCAGTACAGAGAGAATTCATCTGGAGACCTTGCATGCCTCATCCAAAATAATTTTGAGCACTTAGAAAGAAAATAAAACCTTCCAGGGTATTCTATGCTGGCTTTATTTAGAAAAGAAAATCCTGGAGAAATGAAAGAGCAGAACATGGTACAGTGGGGTATGTAACTTATTTTTGTCTTTTGTTTGTAAAAGCATTTACCAAATTAACTTGGTAACAAAAAAGCATCTACAAATTTGGTTATGTCTCAGGTGTTTTTCAGGTTAAAAATAGATGACAAACTTGAAATTTTCCCCAGCACTAGGTGAGGTAAATCCAACATTTAATAAGTGAAAACGAATAATTTTTCCTGCAGTCTTCTGATAACACTTCTTTTTGAACTAGGCAAATCACTCTTTGCTTTCTTTTTTTTACATATAATTTCAATAATTTTTGACAGGAATAGGGTAAAAAGGAATTACTTAAGGTGTAGTTAAAAAAGCAGGATAATTACACTTTAGAGAAAGCAAAAATATATTAACAGTAATGTGATTCATGTAGAAGAATTACTTGCTTTGTCAGAAACTATAGTGTTACCATTAGTATTAATATTCATAAGCAGACATAAATGAGATTGAGAACAGACAACAGAATAGATATTGGGTGCCAGACATTAATTTAGACCTCATCTCATGTGATTGTTTTCATCAGCACTCTCTGCTGGTTCAGGACACACACCAGTTATTGTAGCATTAGAGCTGGAAAGGGGGGAAACTTCTGCGACTCTTGGATGATACTCTGGAATGATGATACATATGAAAGAAAGCTCAATTCTAAGTCACCTATTCCTTTTCATAGTCCAAAGAGTGCAATATGAGATCATAAGAGAACTAGCTGAAATTTGGAGGAAAACATCTGGAGAAAAGTTCGGAGTGAAGTATACTCAAGACATGTCCAGAAATTAATTAATTTGAGCTGATGAAATGTAATAATTAAGAACACTAGTAAAACTGAAATGCAAAACTGTCCTCCAACAAAATTTCAGTTAAGATTCCTTTCTGTTTAAACAGAAGCAATGCTCACATAAAAGTGCAAAAGATACTAGAAATCAACTGTCAGAAAATTAAATCAGTTTTGAGATTTACAAAGGATAAAGAAATTACAGAAAACAAATTAAAGAAAGCCTCTCATTCACATTTTGGATTTAGCTGTGGAGCAAATTCTCTTTATCTGGAAGACCATTACAACATTTCTATGTAAAGGACCAGATAAGGCATAATGGTCCACACAAATCTTTGCAGGAAAATAAAATAAAATAAAATAAAATAAAATACAATAAAATAAAATAAAATAAAATAAAATTTCCTTGTAAAGAGGGAGATTAACTTCTTTGTGAAAGTAAACCCCAGAAATTGTTCTGAAAACATTAGAACAAACCTGACAAATAGTTAAGTGATAGATCCAGTGTCTTTATCAAAAACCAGTGCATATTAAACTGCTTGCTAATTTCTGTCAAATTATGACTATTTATCTGTCCTCCAGTGACAAGAAAAAACAAAATAAATATTATGAAACTAAAAAAAATTGAAGTTCTTGAACTAGATATTAGCAGCTTTTACTACTTTACTGTATTGGTACTTTTTTAAACCTAATGGGTCCCATAACTCAGTAATTAAATGAGAAACTCTGCATGTGTTTTTGTTTTTAATAGCCATTTTTTTTTAACGCATTAATAAGAGTAGAGAGGGCATACATGAATCCCAAAACATAAATAACAAGCAGGCAGAAAAAAAACCAAGAGAATTATCTGTTTAGAAATGTCATGAAAAGAGGGTGGATAGTAGGCTGTGATTTTTGAAAGCTTAAAATTAGCAATTCTCGGGACAACTCAGATTT
>NW_009226098.1:11000-19696 GCF_000690835.1 Fulmarus glacialis
CCAGAGGCATTGCTTATTGTTTCCCCCATGAAGAGATACACATCAGTGAAAATACAGAACACATCATTTGCAAAGTTGTTGTGATGCTTACCATTCTTAACAAATATTAAAAAAAAAAAAATCAAAACCCCTTTACTTTTCCTCCCTCCCTACTTTTCCTTCCTTTAGTATCTGCTGTGTTTACAGATCTGAAATGACACTGACATACCTTATTCTGAAAATCAATTTCCTAACCAGTGATGTAATACAGTTCTGTGGTAAAATTGGGTACTTTTCTTCAGTGGAAGCTGAGGCTTGTTTTATTTCCTCAGACCAGAAGAAAAAGTTCAACCGCTAAAACCATGTTAAAGCTTGTTGAATTTGCAGCATAAAACACATCTATTTCAGCAATTTGTCAGAAACAGTGGTTTATAATTCCCTAAATAGTTTCACGTAGTCTCTCAATTGTACTATTCAGTGGAATTAAGTCCCGTCATTCTAATGGTAAACAGATCTTTCCATAAAAAAGCAAGAGGTATTTTGTTCCATATTTTAGTGTAGTGCAATATCTATTACATTGCAGCAGTAGTGGTGTCCTCTCAAATTTAAATGCTGTCACCTTAAAGGCTATTACTTTCAGAAGACATTTTAGTTTTCCATTCCAAATTCACTTGCCACAATTAAAGGTCTTTTTTGATTTTTCTTTCTTTCCTGAGATCTCATTTAGTAATCTGCTTTCCTACTTGAATCTTTAGAATATTTACAGCTTTCCCATGTCAGTATTTTTATTTGATTTGTAAGGGTTTTAATATTAATGCCAGATGAACACAATTCCTTGATTCTTACTTGTTTTAAGCAGTCTTTTTTTCTCCTTGAGAAAACTTTGTTTTTCTCATCTGTCTCTAATAGGATTGAATAGAAAGTAGCATTGAACTGTCTTTCTGGTTTTAACTGCTGAATAGCCAAGGTAAGACAAAAAATCACCTTGTGACTTCTCTCTTCCTTTTGACCATGTCTTGCTACCAGTCTGAGACTGCATTTCACTGTTGAATTTTTATTAATGAAAACAAATTCCTTCACCTTCCCATGAGGTACTGAGCCTATCTAGTTTTGTTTTCTTTCTTCCATGTAACCCTTGGGACAAATGTCGTCTTCTGTGTAGGGGCAAGGAAAGAAATGACAATAATCCATCAGTAAAAACAGCACTGAAAATTAAGTACGTATACAATTTTCAAAATCTTTTGATTAAGAATCCATTCAGAGTTGGTCTTGAGTCTCAGCAGCACAAAAATTTGGAAAAAAAAAAACCAAACAACCTTCTGCTGCTTTGTGTGGTGTGACCAATTATGTGTGTACTTGTTTTAAGTCTCCTTCACAAATTATCAATGTAAAAAACTATTGGTTTTTTAGTTTGAGATACAGCTGCTCTTGCTTTGAACTCTGAAAATTCCCAATGTAGTGCGTTAGCTGTTACAGCGGCTGTTACATTAGCTTCTTTATATTAGGTTTTACTTTTGTTTTGCATGAAATTACTTGTAATACTGTAAAAACAAAGTCATTGGAGAAATGCATAAACTTAGTTGTTCTTTGAACATCATATTCATTATGCTACGTGAAGTATTGAAAGCCAAATATCGCCGTCCTATTTTTATGCCTAGTTTACAATCTAACATTAGCTGTTTTATTAAAAATCATAATAACTTCATTTCTTAGGTTTGTGAAAGTCAAATGACAGCATAGAAAAATAACATTTTACAGCAATGAACTTCTTGCACCTACACAAAAGCTTTGGCTGAAATGCAAAGGTCTACATTTCAAGGCCAGGTTGGACGGGGCTCTGAGCAACCTGATCTAGTTGAAAATGTCCCTGCCCACAGCAGGGGGGTTGGACTAGATGACCTTTAAAGGTCCCTTCCAACCCAAACTATTGTATGATTCTATGATTCTACATTTGTCACATGTAAAATAAATTGCATGACTGCCAGCCTGACACTGCAAAGGACAGCTTCTATTCAGAGGCCGAAAACTGACTGACCAAATCAGCTGTCTGACCAAATATTATCCACTGGAAAATCATTCCTTTACTGTGTATGACAACTTTATTCGCATAATCAGTCACTATGAGGCCAAACTTAATCCATAAGTAGAGGTAGCGGACAGCAGTAAAGCATAATTTTGTGGAAGAAATGAAAAGGCAACAATATGTTTTGAAAGAGAAGGGCAACTTTTAGCTGAACACATTTGTTTGAAAATCTTTTTCTACAATCTTGAATGGCTTGCACGAAAGCAACAAGCAGCAGAAAAGTTGCAGTAACCAGTGGATTAATGTCACAAATAGATACATGCTTTAAGCTTACTCTTAATCATGTGCATCTGATAAATATATATATAAAAGACATCTTATAGCTGAGAGAATGTATACACTGTGATAGGGCATTTCTCTAGTCAGCTGTATGTATGTAAGCTTTCAGTGTTTGTTCAATACCACTGATGATTAAACAATTACTATTTTATAAATTTTATAAAGTATTTGCTTAAGATGACTGCTAATGGAAATTACATATGATTTTATGAAGACCTGAATGACAGCAGATACTTATTTATAATAATTCTTGACATTTTTTCCAACCTGATTTCTCTTGCTTGTTTCTGAGTCTGTGATTATATTTCTGAACTTCTTTTGTAAATTGACGCTCTGTATGCAAATCAAAATCTGGGGGATTTGCCTTCCATTGTGGTGAGAGTAATATTTTACCTCAACTACAGAGGAACTTACTTTATTGAGTTTAGTAGTGTACTTATTACATAGCAGATGTAATGGTACAGGGTAAAAGAACATCAAAGAACAGGTATCTTTTTTTTTTTTTTTGCTTCTGTGTATTACTAAATTCACTTACATCATTTACTGAATCCAATCCCCAGACTATGTGTAAAAAATCAGCAACTCTAAGTTAGCAGTTTTCTCTGGTAAGTGGAAAATGTCTTTATTTTCAGATTGCATATTTCTTGCCTAATGGAGCAATTTCTCTGCGAAACAAAACCAGTAAGGTCAGTTCAGTAATGAATTTCTGAGATTCTTTTCATTCACTGCTCACAGAAGAGAATAAGCATTGTCATTGCCCCGCTCAGGAGTGATCAACAATTTTCCATCAAAACTGTCATTTAAAGTTAAGACTAAGTTTCCTGAAAATCTTTTGAAAAAAATGAACTGTTCATGTGAGAAATATTAAGATCACAAAAAAAAAAAAAAAATTAAAAAAAAAATTGTTCCAAAATATTGTTTTAGGTTTGGAAGTCAGTTTCTCATTAAGGTCTTTCAGACTTAATTGCACCAAGAAAGTATTTGACTTGGATGCTCAAGAAAGCTTGTTCAAATCAATTGAGTGTGGAAATAAGAAGGACATAATCAGAGGACAACTCAAAATGTCAAAGTAGGATATAAATAAACAGTCAGTTTGCCCAATCTCATTTCAAGACAAGAAGATTATCTTAAATTGAGTTTTCTATGGAGAAAGGATGTGAACACAGGCAGCTGTTATGAAGTAGGTAATTCACTGTAGGGTTTTTTTTGCAGTTCCTGTAGTCTTGTGTAAAATTAAAATGCGTTAATCCCAATGTAGACACATATTCAGAATTAAAGTGGCTCTAATTTAATTTAGCTTAATTCACTTTGAATGCTGAAGTGGACTACATTGAATTAAAGCCATTGAAAATATGAATAAAAAGATCAATACAGGGCTTTAATTCATTTTAATTAATCCACTTTAAAAGTTTCTTTGGATTAACTTTCTTAAGTGTTTCTGCATTGATGAATTCAATAGGCTTTAAGTCTTTAGGTGGGAGCTTATCATTAATTATGAAGTTATCAGCTCCTTCCTCCGCAACCTCAAGAGCTAATGGCATAAGATGTAGCTATTCTGAAACTGACACAAAGCACATAGAACGTAAGCACAGAATGTGTTAGACCCTGGCACTTCTTTTTCCCTGGAAGCCTTGACAATCATTGAAAAGGCAGTAAATTTATCTGACAATTAAAAAGTAATCTATTATTAATTGGAATAATGCAAGCCATCAAAATTGTTTATTCCATCATCCGTTAAAACTGGCTCTGTTCCACATGAGCAAAAGGAAATATATGTTACAACAACATGATACATTTGGTATTAATTGTCTTCCAGAAGATTAGGTTATTTTTTAGCTGATAGTGAAGATGTATAATTGATTAATTAAAGGTAATGTCAATATTTAGACCTGGGACACAAAGGGGGTTTTAATTTTTTTTTCCGTACTTGAAAGAACAAGGAATTATTCTAACACTCTATATGACTTTAAATTGGAATAAAATTTGTGTTATGGAAGTGGGTGAAGCATTCAGCATCGTATCCAATTTTATGCTTTTGTTCAACTATAATTTCAAGGAAACACATTTTCCCCTTATTTTAATACATTTCAAATGCCTTATAATTCAGTTAGCTGACATAGTATATCTAAAGCATCTGTTTCCCTTAAAACAAGGTTTGGCTCCAAAGCAATTGTTTCATGGAACTCAGAGAGCTGTTGTTCAGTTTTCCTTGTTGGATAGTTTTTATCTTTATTTTAATCATTCAAAGACATGTCTTGAATTGCTGTTCAAATTCAGATTTTTTTTTCTTGGGCTGCTAAAACTTTACTTTCCATAGTAGCATTTCAGTTTGAGTCTTTCACTTTGGTTCTGCATTCATCTGACATTGCTGTGAATTAACTTATCTGTATCAATAACTCAATCCTAGCAGTTGTCTTCTAGCACATATTGCATATGTATTGCACATATGTATATAGTATATTGCATATTGCATATATGATACTGTACATACAACCTTTTTTGTCATTTACACTATCATAAATCAATGATGATTTCTAGGGAAAGTTAACAGGATTTCATGATTAATGGAAGTTAATGATTTCTAGGGGAAGGTACCTTTTTTTTTTTTTTTTGTTAAAAAAGGTGATGCTTTCTAGAACCAAAGGGACTGGAATCCCAATAGCAAGAGAAATATGACGATAAGTTATCTCTGGAAAAGAATAGCGTTTATGAGAATATCAACAGGCATGTAACCAGAACAATATTCTATAGATGAATGAGACATGCCTGGAAGAGAAAATTCAGCTCTAAAGCAGTTTAAAACAGAAATAGTCAAAGGACCAGGATAAACTGTTAACGAGAAGCATTGTGTCTCATATTCCCTAACTGCTGCAGTTAGGGGGAATGTATCAATAGATGTAGAAAGTACCAAGAGATGAAGAAAGATCTGCCTGTAGATGTCACAGAAATGAAGGAAACTGGAAAAATTACTGAGTGCTGTTACAAACAAAATAAACATGCTAACTATCCGGTTGCCTAGTGGTCAACAGGAGAAGCAGAAAAAAACAGTAAAGAAGAACTTGAAACTGAATAGAGAACTGTTACCTGCTAAAAGGGAGTGTGGAGAGAGGTGTATGTAATAGTTACAATAGTAACTGCCAACATGGATTTGCCAAGGACATCTTGTTACCAGTTAAAAAGCTTTGCGGAGAGGAAAAAAGCAGCAGGTATCACAGATCTTGACCTTAAATAGTGCTTCTGAAAGTGTCTCAAATGACATTCTTAAAGAAAGGACATTTTCTGTTGATTGGCATTATAGCACAGATGCAACACTTGTTGAAAAAAAAAAACCCAAACATTTCCAGAGAGTTAATAGGATTTGCTGTCAAAGAGAAGGCTATGTCAAATTCATTTTCAAAGAAAACCATCATTCTGGACATGTACTATTCTTTATTAGTATTAATGGCCGGGGTGAAATACAAATGAAATATAAAGTACGCTTATTAAATTTGGAGTTGAAACAAACCTGGAGAAAGCTGCAAGTATGGGGGAGAACAGGATTAGAATTCAGTGTGATCTGGATAATTTGGGAAATGGCCTGAAAAAACAGGATGAATTTTGAGAGAGACAAATGCAAAGTACTGCACATAGGAATAATTAGCTGCACGGATGCAGAAATGGGAACAATAGCTTGAGGAACAGTTATTTACAAAAACATCAGGAAGTTAAAATGTTATAGGGAGGAGAATGAATATCAGCAATATTGGAAGAGGTATAAACACTGTATTAGGATAAAACTAAACAAAAAACCACTCTGCAAGAAATTTGCAATAATGCTCTCATGAAAAAGAGCCTATATGTGCAGACTTTCAGCAGATACTTTCTCCCTTCAGAAAGGCCTACAAAGTTTCCGCTTTGCAGCTCTCCCCTCTCATCCTGACTTGACTGTGCATGCGGGCTATACGTATCAAAGAGCGATGGTTACTGCAGAGTACATTGTCTTTTGGTCTGCTCAGGGTTAGTAAGGCTTTCCTGGAAACACTGTAGCAAGTTCTGGGCACTGCCCTTTGAGAAAGCAAAGATTTGGACATTCCTTGGAAAATGTCCAATATGCTCAGAGGAAAGGATCAGGGCTTGACATAACATGAGGAAGGATTAGTTACAAGACTAAAAACACTACAGAAGGGATGCAACAGTCTTCAAGCATGTAAAACGTTGTTGCGAAAGGGAAGGAAATAGTCTGTTCTCCACAGCTGCCGCAGCTAGAAACAGGAAATAATGGACTTCTGATGCGGCAAAGTCAAGTCAAGTAAGGTATTAGAAAAAGAAATGTTAGTGAAACACTGGAAATGTCTGGGGAAGGTGCAGTGGCATTTCCATCACTAGTCATCTTAAGAACAGGCTAGAAAAGCATCTACAGGTACTATCAAACATAGCTGATGCTGCCTCATCAGCTATGGAGGAGGGAGTAATGCTGACTCATCAGGATGGGAGGAGGGTGTAATGCACTCCAGTCATGATTTTTCATGGCATTTGCTGGAACTTGCTGATTCTTGTTTTAAAGCATAATTCAAAAGTTTGGGTTATTATGTTTTTAAAAGGAATTTTTGTTGTCATCAGTCATAGTTCTCAGAGATGTCTCAATTCTGTTAATTTTTTTTTAACGTTTTTGGCACTTGGGACACATTCTCAACTGTTTTGGTCTTTTATATCAGGTGAAAAGATCGGTGTAACATAAAAGGATTTTCCTCCAGCAGAGCCTTGCATGAAAGCCATGAGGTTACATCTAGGGTCTTTTTTGAAATCTTTAGAGGAATCCAAGGGAGAGACACGTAATTGTAAATTAAAACAAAACACTGAGAGACCTTATGTTTTCAGAAGCAGAGATCTTCTGCATCTTTCTTACTCAGTTTTTTCATCTCCATTTTGATACTTTAGATAATATATTGTCAGCTTTATTTATGGAATCCTACAGCCCCAGGGAGCACCAGTGACCAGAATTGCTGCGAACAGGGTGTGGCGTGTCAGCTAGGGCGTGGTGCGGTGCACCAGTTCGCGCAGCAGTTCATGCGGGAGGGCGCCTCTTTGAAGGAGGGGCATTCCACGGGCCGAGTGGGAAACTTGGCGTACACACAACCCATCAACCAGTCACCGTTCTGTGACCATCTGCATAGGTCAAGGGCACTCACCCTACCTGACCCTCAAGGCAGAATGGCGGGCACTTGTCTGAGAGCAAAGGCTGTGGCTCTGGCTGGGGGGTCTGCACCACCTACCCCAGCAGTGGCTGATGCCTCCACGCAGTCGGAGCTGGTAAAGGGAGAGGCCACAGCGCAGACCTCAGACTGCAGGAAGTGCCCAGACCTCCCCCCTGGGGCAGGCGGCAGACCTGCCTGAAAAAGGCGTGCCCAGGTGGAAGACCTCCTGTGGCAGGTGGCTGAGCTGCAGGAGGCGGTGAGAAAGGCTGCATAACATCAGGGAGGTGGAAAAGGAGTTAGAGAGCTGGTTCCAAGTGCAGTCTGCAGTGGACCCGCAGCCCATCGCTAAACAGCCAAAACCTCCCCCACCGGCACACACAGAAGGGAAGGGGGCCAATAATGCAGAAGTATGGATGGTCGCAACAGCAAGGACCAGCAGGAGGAAGAGACTTCCACCGAAGCCTGAGGTGCCCTTGCAGAACCGCTTCATCGCTCTGCAGGCTGAAGAGGAAAGACCGTCACAGGAGAGATGCTGGAGCTGAGTAAGGCAGCCCGACCTGCCCCCTGTGTAACAACCAGCACAACTAAGAAAAGGCAACGGGTGATGGTAGGAGGCAACTCTCTTATGGGAGGTTCGGAGGCACCTATTTGCTGACCTGACGCACTCTTTAGAGACGTGCGCTGTTTGCCGGGGGCTTATATCAGTGATGTCACTGAGAGACTACCAAGCCTCATACAGTCCACTGACTATTATCCGCTGCTGCTGTTTCACATGGGCACCAGTGATACAGCCAGGAGCAGTCTGAGGACTATCAACAAGGATTACAGAGCCCTGGTAGCGGCGGTAAGGGACTCTGGAGCACAGGTGGTTTTTTCATCAATCCTCCCGGTCAAAGGGAAGGGGTTTGAAAGGGCCAGTCGATTCTGGTGAGTCAACATATGGCTACAGGACTGGTGCCACAGCCAGGGGTTCGGCTACTTAGAACTTACACCATGGGACTCGCTTTGAGAAACTTGGTTTACTGGGGGCTGATGGGGTCCATCGGTCAGAGAAGGGGAAGAGCATCTTTGGTCATAGGCTTGCCAAGCTGGTGAAGAGGGCTTTAAATTAAAGTTCCCTTGGGAGGGGAACCTCAACCCATCCCACTCTTACCAGTGCCAGCAACAGATGCCCAGAGCCT
>NW_009226099.1:0-10124 GCF_000690835.1 Fulmarus glacialis
TTTTATTTATATATATATATAAAATATATATATTACATATAATATATATATATGATTATATACACCATTCCTATTAACATATTGGGACACCTATGTCCTCTATGACCTTTATTCCAACTCGAGATCACATTCCTCTTTGCTTTTACCTCTTCTAGTTCTGTATTTTTCCCTCTAACACTGCCTTTTCCTGTGACCTTTCTCACACTTAACCTTAGATACTTTTGCTTCTCCTTCCTTTAGTAACGTTGCTTTTTTTCTCTGTTGTAAGTCTCCCATATCTTCAGATGAAAAACGCCAAGAGCTAAATATCAATTACTGCTGGTATGCATAAGCTCCAGCTCTAAGTTTGGAACTGAAGAGATGGAAGAACTTGCAGGATAAGGTATTTTTCATTATTACAGTCTTTGCTTGAACATATGTAACAAATGTGCCTGACAACCCAAGTATGAAATTGCTACAGGCAAAGGGCATTAACAAAGTGGCAAATCTGGTGCCTTAGGGAAGTAACCAAGATGAAGTTGCCTATCTGAAACTGCTGTTCTGTCACTGTCTAAATATACACTTTCTTCAAGTGCTGCAGGGTGTAAACTGAAAGTTGTAACTTGCTGAGGGGATGCTGACTGAATGCTTTGAAGGAGACTTCATTTGTGATGGCAGAGCAGTACATCAGTGCAGTCCAATGATATATTCAGCTGAAATTTTCTTCATTTTTAGGAAAGAGATTTGTGAACCCTGAATCATGGATCTGTATGGACTATCTTGTCAAACTCACTTATATCTAGTATAACTGGAACTATTTATAAGGCCCAGCACATTGAACCATAAATTTTCTATTTCTGCACAGTCCACAAAAGTACTTCATGGCCTTTTCCGCCTCATTCATGGAAAGTATAAACTAACCTGTTCACGTGCTTATTAGTTTTCCTTATAAAGGATATTTTGAGATTGATATCAGATTGATATGCAAAGTAATGAGGCAAAAGTATATTTTCAGATTGATATGCAAAACTTGTCTACCTGGTAAGAAATGGCATAAGATGGAAGAGTTTTCAGAAAGTAGATGACAGTGCAAAGTTTTCAGACCATTCTAACTAGAATTTTGGTTAGCGGTTAATTGTGTTTAAAGCTAGGTATGGTAGAACACCATCCTTACTTTAGCTCTAAAAAAAAAAAAACAACAAAAAAACCCATACTTTACTACTACTGCTGGTGGTATTAGCAAGGAATGTAGCTGCTGTCTGCCAGACACCATCAAAGCTGACAGGAGTTACACAGCCACTCATTTACCATAGATTCGTGAGAGACTTTGAAGTGGCCTGGTGTTCAGTCTTACAGGACTCTGGTAAATTTGCAACTTCAGACAGATTGCAGTGTTAGTGTTACTGACTTATAATGGCAGAAAAATTCACACAACTGAGGTGAGAGCACAGATAGTTTCCAGGACTTTGTGTGAATTAACAGTTAAAAACCTAAGAGGCGTATTTCCTGAGAAAGGCGAGAACTACTGCATAAAAGATTTCAGACAAGGTTAGGCACAGCTGAGAAAACAGGGAATAGCAAACACTATTCAAACATGAAAAGAGAAGCATATCAAAGTGTGATGTAAAAGTGCAATTTTTGCAAGTAATAAACTGTTCAGTGGGAAGCCAAGCAGCAGCAATCTTTCAGCACTTGAGGATATGTTCATTTGTGATTTGAGCTGTATAACCTGGTTGTTTGCTGTATTTTGATTCTTTCAGAACTTGCACAAAATATCCTCATTAGGCAGTATCCCATTTCCTAATGTGATTGTTGCTCAGGCAGACAAAGCAGCTCTTCCAACAGGCAGAAAAACAGGATGTCTGCAAAACAGACCTTCAGAGATTAAAGTTTCTCAAAGATCTATCCAAATGGCCATCGTGTCTCCAGTTTTAAAAGTTATATTGTAGATAATGAAGTCACCTTCAAAACAGAAGCTACTGACAGCTTTCTACAAGGGATGTCAACCACTAATTGGAATTTCAGGGCGTTAAACTCTGCTCTCATCTATACTACAGAAAACCAGAAGAAATTCCACTGCATGCAGTGGTATTCTCTCTCAATGAAACCAGTGCCACCAAGAACAGTGGCAGGTGACATAATCAACTGCAAGGACTCTTACTCAGGTATCCAGTGGTTAGTGCATTTCAGTTGTCCATTGTAACCCTAGTAATAATAGTCTGAACACTATTAAGTCCCTTGAACAAAATCATTATGACAAAAAGTTGCAGTACACGTTTTGCTATTTCCTTTCCCCAGTCAGATCTCCTACTGCAAAGGGATCCAAGGAGCCAAAATAACAAAATAGAAGAAAACTTTAACATTACATTATACTTATTTCCATGAATATAATTTTTGGCATCTCTGGAATACTTCACAGTGTGACACATGTTGCCAATGCCAAAGCTTTTCTAATTTGAGATCCTTCAAAATTTCAGTTAATAGAATAATATTACTTCCGCATTGTTTTCACTTAGTCAGAAGCCAAGCCAGATTTTTTGTTTAGTCTCATCTCACCTCAACAGGATGCCAAAGCTCAGCATCTGACTTCATTGAAGTGGTCAATAATAAACCTTAGCAGAGCTAGCCTATTTCTGACACAGTAATAGGTACTATTACAATTCCTACTACAGAAAAGGATTCATCACTGAAGCATCAAATATACAGCACAGTCATGTTCTAATGGACCTTGGGAAAAGGAAAACTAATTAATGAAGTTAATCTGCACCATAAAGTAACTACTGTTGTCACCGATGCAAAACTGCAAGCAGAGGTATATCGAGAGAGCAAGAGACCAAGAGGGTAAACATACAGAACTATGGTAAAGAACAGAGGAAAGATATGTTGCTTTTCTGTTTTTTAAATGACTTGTATGTGTGCTTGAGCCATTGCCTATTAAAATCATGATTGTAAGCCAAAGGTTTCAGTAATCATCAAATGATCACCTTGTAAAGCTCTGAATTTTGGAAAGTGTTGAGTATCCCACCCACTGAAAAATAATCAGACTTCAAGATACCTCACCCTGCCCATAAATTAAGGCAATAATTTCTTTGTGGAAGAAAACTGTTTTCAGCATGTATCTGTGGAGAGTTTAATAAAAATCAAAAGCAACAGCTGCTACTGTCTCAGAGTTCTGTGATTATCACATACAATTAATTAGTAATCGCAGTGCCCTTACTGGATAAATATTCGCATTACAATAACCAAAGGCATATTTGGCATAGTGAGTGGCAGCCATATTAAAGGAGACGATTAAATCACCATAGTTCTATTCCCCGTGTCAAAAAAACCTTAAATCTTATTTGTACATTGAAAAGTACTGACTGAAGAATATGTGAATTCTGGGTAAATCCATTTCAAATGTTTAAAGCTGTGCAAACTCTTTCTTCCTCTTCAGTGGGTTGCAATTGCAGAAATAGATCTGAGAATGGTGATTATATTTTTCTTTAACTCACTGACCTTTTTCCTCTGTCCTGATGCTCAGCATGTTTGGGAGAATCACCTATTGGAAATTTTGGTGTCTAGCTTATATTTAACCTGCTAGGGATGTATATCCAGTCAGTTTAGGTATTTGGTTTTTTGGATTAAATATCTAGAAATGAAAAAGCCACTTATAAGACTAGAGATATATAAGGGCAGCAGTATCTGATATACTGTATTTCATAAGGAGATGTAGAGATCAACGTAATCCAACAAAATCTGGAAAGTGTTGCTTGGACTCACAGTTAGAATTTGTGGTAGGAATAGCAAGAGATTAATTCCCTCAGCAGATTCTGTTTAAACTCATTTCCAAGAGTGCTGAAGAGTTCCATATTTCTTAATAGAACAGGATCATAAAATTTATTTTTCAGAAATACTTACTACCTTTAGAGATATTAAAGCATCAGTGTAACATCTTACCCACACAAGCAAATATATGTGGCTTGCTAAGAAGGATGTCAGAGGTCATCTATTTCACCATTTTCAAAGAATTAACAAAGTTCGCATCACTACCAACTGATACTGTTTAACTTGCGCTTGAAGAACACACATATTCCTAGGTACATTTTCTTTTAAATAATCTTGCACAGAGAATCAAATAAAAAATACAAACCAAACAAAACCCCAAAGTTTTTAGGCCTCTCATAGGAAAAATATTCTTTTGATTCTAAGCTAAACATATTCAGCTTGTTTATTGAGAGTCCTGCACAGTTACTTCATTTCTATGACTGGCAGTGTTTGAGTGGACCAATTACAGTGCCTTTCAACATAGTGGTTAAAAATGAAAAACAAGCCAAAAAGCAAATACTAAATATGTAAAGGGTGCTCAATAAACCAAAAATAATAAACCATTTAAATTAACACAAATTAAATGGTGACAAGACAGATAGCGTTCAGCGCTGTAACCCTGGCCCATGACCCTTTCAACAGTGCAGATTATTTGCAACGTTTATGTAGCGCTCAGGAATAATGTTCTCTGAACACATAAGATTAGAGCAGTAGCAACCCACATTCTTACTGTATGGGCAGAAGACTGGCAACAGGATTTACATTTTTAATCTTGCATAAACAGAGCGTAACATTTTCCAGCAATCCTCAGGGGAAAGTCACACAGGAACTGACACACAGTGGAAAAATAAAATTTCTCCTTGAGATGGTCAAGCAATTTATATTAGGCTATATATGTGTTCAGTTCCAGTCATACCTACAACTATTGATCAGCAGTTGAAATACTGACTGGCAAATCTAAAAATGACATTTAAAATGCCAGAAGCTATGACTTCCTTCAGAAAATGCCCAGATAAGTTTTTATTAGTTGAAATACTTCAACAGATGGAGCAGAAGGAAGAAGATAAAGGCCAGTGCGACCTATTTGAAATTATTTCAGGAATCAATCACAAGTAACTCAGAGAAGCTTTATGAAGCAGCATAAGGCCTTCAACTAATCCTTCTATTTATTTAAATCAGTGAAACTTTTGACTGGTGAAATCAGAAATGGAATACAGGAAAATTCAGCTCAATCTTCTCCAACCTCTTAATGATCAATAAACAGAATTTGAATATGTGAAAAAATGCATATTGTGAACATAAACGTGTGTGTATTACTGACAACTTTGGCCTGCTTGTTTCTGCTGCGTCAATAGATGGCTCTTTTGAAAAACAATTTTTTTCATTATTGAAATACACCTTTTTATTGAACTTCAAGTATTTCAAGGAAGTATTATCAGTTTTGACAGATTTATATGGAACAGGAAGACATTCAAAACAGTTAGAAGATTTAATAGTTTAAGCGTTCAGGTAAGCAAGGGAAGACCCTGGTCCAAGTCTCTTTTCTGTTATTCAATATTTTGGGAGATAAGTGCTAATTTTGTTGTCAAAAATATAAAAACACCTATTTTGCCTGTGATTGTACTAAACCCACATCTTTCATTAAGAGCAATACTCTTTTTCCAGCCAAACTCCATTTCTATTTAATTGATCAATGGCATGTAGCTGGATCAACATTTAAGTTGCTGCCAGCCTTCCAAATCAAGACTCACTGGTATGGATAACATAGTAATATTACTATCGGTTTAATCTATTTGTCTACTTTCATTCATTCAACATCACTGCTCGTATTTTATCTTTTCAGCCTTTTCTTTGTTTTTATAACGAGAAAGTCAATTTTATGTATTTCCCATATTAATAAACTGACAAGGTGCATTTTTAATTACCCCAAAAAGTCAGTATAATCTAATAGTTTTCCTGATGATTTTGACCCCAATTAAAAGAAAAAAAAACCATGAAAAACATAGTATCAAATAGGTACCAAAACTAGATGAAACGTTGGTACGATGGAAGAAAATATTACAAGTTTGTAAGAGACCTTTGAGACAGTCATACAACTTACACAAAAGCTTGGCTTTGGGAGAAAGCAGCAGATATTTTTATCTAAGAAACAGCCAAACTGAAGAAATGAATACAGCTATTCATAGATATAACAGGCCCATATGTACTGAAGAAGGAAACAAGATCTTTAAAGATACGAGTAAGAGGACAAGAGGTTAGAACTGGTGTTACCATCACTGCAGCTGCACCTTGATCGTACTTCTCTTCAGTGCTTTGCTCAGTTTTCATCTCATTTTGAGATGACAAGAAACCAGTTGGTGCCAACAGAAATTACACTTTTCTCACCATTTCTTTGTCTTTTTTTCTAAGTAGTAATGCTTTTTTAGCTGTATAACAACTCCATTTTTCTCTGCAAAATAACAGTGAATTAGAGTACCCTCAGTCACAGTAAGATAACAGAGCAGGGGAAGACGCATAAGGCATCATAAAGTTGAACCACTGCAAACCATGCAGCTTTTGAGTCAGCCCATGAAAAGCTCGCAGAATAAAGCACATTTCCCTCCTTGACCTTCACTTGCTGCTGGGCTCTGACTCACAAGATTGTGTTTTCCCTTGTGGTGAACATTTGTTAAACCTCAGCCTCATTTATCATGAATGCTCACACAGACCTTTCACAGAAAAGAGCTAAATGCCAAAAATGAATCGGTCTTTTTGTCTAGGCACCTGGGCAGACATTACAACAATGACACCTAAGGTGGACCCCTCCTGTTATTTGGCTTTAACCATGTTCCTCTTCTATCATCTTGTCGTAAACAGAGTACTTGCCTGGCAATTTGCTGAAGGTGCCACTTAAAAGAAGGGATTGGAAAAGTTGTTAAATATCGAAGACTAAACTTAACATAAATATCCTGTAGTTAGCTTGTTACAGTGATATAAAGTGGTGATGAGAATAAATGACATAAAAATTTAGCATAGAAAAAAAATGCTGTTTCTATATGCTAGTAGTTCCCAAAGTACAGTGTATGATAATCCCTTTCCAGCTTGTTGCCCAAAAGGGCAGGCTTTATCTTTATTTCTAAGTGCTAAATCACATATATGAGGGGCAAAGTTGCAGTGTTTTGCAAAAATCATCCTTTCAAATAGCATCAGAAACATCAGATAAAACAAAATGGAGTCAATGTCTGCTATCCAAACTTAGAAGTGCAGTATTGAACACAGGCACGAGTAGGAGGCAATCCTGTTCTGTGAAATATTCACCTTATCAAAGAGTGAACCACTCAAAAAGGGAGGTTTCAATAACTTTTTTCCTCATCAAGAGGAGCATGCAAGGCCTCCATCACATTAGAGGACGTTTACAACATTCAGAGTTTTAAAAGTTCTAGCCCTACTCGAATACTCTTGCTTGATCTTAAGTGTAACCAACCAAACCACAGCATCGCTTCCTCTTGTCAGGCTGGTCTTATCACCTGCGCCGCCCTCACCAACTATGCTTGAGGTTCACGACAGCAGTCAGGGAAATGCTTACAAAAGGCACATGCTGTGATCACTGGATCCTCAGTACCAGCAGCCTCACCCTACAGATCTGCTCTTATTATGCCACATTCATGGTAATGTAGATACAGCTTCTGTCACCTTCTATCACTGACCCCTGGCTCAGTGAAGTAAAACCAAGCCTAACAACTTCCTAATGCATGGTTATCTACCAGAACTTAAAGGCTGGAATAGATTAGCCATAAAACAGACTGTCATAGATGACATAGACTGGATTAGAATAGGCTTTTGCAGGCTGGAAATGTGAAAGGCACCATGAAAAAGTCGGGCGTAGCAACTGGAGCTTCTTTTCAAGTGAATGGAGAGAGAAAGCTGGGTTCAGTCACAGGAAGTGCCTGCTTCGGGCAACTGCAGTAAGGAGTGATAAATCACCCTCAGGAGGCATGTATTTCCCATCAGGGTCTATAGAAAGAATAGATGCCTAAAGTTGGGTGAAATACATCCACCTTTTGCAGAATCTAAAATCTTTGTCTTTGAATCCTAACATGCTGTATGCTTAATTTGCCCACTTCACACTCCCCCTCTTTTTTTTTAAAGTAACTTTTTAGTTTAAATGTATGCACAAAAGCAATGGGCTTAATTAGAGGAATTAAGAGCATAAAGCAGTATCCTAAGACAGTTCTCAAATGGAAATGAAAAGCAGAATTCATCAGCAAATTAGTTATGTCAAACCATCTGCTGAGTTTTAAAAATAACATATGTAACAACGCTTCTCTACTCTTTCACATAGCTCATACACCATGCATTCAGCTCCCTTTACATTCCCTTGTTTTGTGCTTGTCATTGTGGTCATCATTAAAAAAAGTTTTCCTTTTTTGCTGCTATGCAGCTATTGGGGGTTTTGTATGGAAAATCTTGTCTTATGTTGAATGCCGTTACATGCAGCCTTCCAAACAGTGGTTTTAGAGCCTAAATGTATAACTTATGAAAGTGATGAGTTACATGACATTCCTTTATATTACATACCTAAATTGGATTCTTTCCTATTATAACCTACACTTTCTAGTATCTAAATTGCCTTCATGCTGACCTGCACTGATTTACTGGCATGTAATTTACACCATTTATGACACCACTAAATTTGTCTCAAGCAAAGTTCCTGCAAGTGGCAGCATGCTGTGCTACAGATAGATTTGCTGGGCTGATCCAGATGGTAAAATTCTGTTTTGCAATTGTACTGGAGATTGGGGGGTGGAAATGACAAGACAAGAAAACAAAACAAAAAAGTCCTCACAAGAGAGAGACTAGGAACCACTAGGAACAAGGAGGCACAGTTAGAAGGCAGATTAGCCATATTTATGGAGCCCTTTTAAATAAGGAGATCCTGTTTCCTACATTAACTCCTTAGAATTAAGCTTTGTTTATTATAACTTAAGTAGAGGGTATACCAACAGGTAGTATTAGTTCACTGAGGTGATACGAATAATGGCTATTAGGCAAATCCTATCTTTCACTGAATAATTGTTGGAAAGCGGGGAGAAGAGACCACTCTGGCTTAAGTCACCCACCTAGCACAGGGCATTTCTGATTCCTAATGGAAGACTTTGTATACCCAGTAAAATATTTAGAATGTGCTCATTCTGTCACACAAAGTATGCAAGCTCAGTGATATAACTGTAATCTGAAATTGTCAGCATCTGAAAAAAAATGCAAAACAAAGAGAAAATTCACAATTAAAAGAAATCAGAAAATAAATTGAGAACCCTTTTCCCTTTGTTAACTGAAGTGGTATAGCTATTCTTATCTGCCTAAGCAAAAGGATAACAGATCTCTTGTTCCAGAAGTTAAAATTCTTATTGTGTATGCGTACTTCAAATACCCAAAGTTCCTTAAAAGCAAGAATGAGGAACTTTGTGTGTATCTTTCAGGGCAAATTCAGCTGAAGGTGACCCATGGTGTTTTGTCTTGGTATACAAAAGGTATAAAAGAGATTTTAAATTTATCATTCTTGCAAATAAGAAAATATGAACAGGCTTGTTTTCATTCTTCTTGTAAAAGGCATAGTTCTACCAACTGAAATTATAGTACCATGAAGTAACCCATGGCTAGGGAAAAATGCCAGTTTGGTATTCAAAAAATAGAGCTTCTACAACTGTTGGATTCAAAGAGCTATTGATGCACATTACACTTCAATACAAGTTTTGTTGAATTTGATTAATTTCTCCAAAAGAGTATATACACCACAAAAGAAGTGTTTTGTTTTGTTTCTTTTCTTAAGTGGAAGAGATAACAATTTTGAATCATGCTCTGTTGAGAACTCAGGGTAGTTTATCACTGTCATCAGTATTAAACTCATTTTCTAGCATTACACAATAAGCACTAAATGATGTGTGAAATAAAAAAAATTAAAAGAAAAAAGAATGCCTGGATGCTCAGAGGAGGGAGTTCATAGACAGCTGGCTGCTGAGGTGGTATCCTGCTGTGCTGGACAGCTCACTGTAATATTCTTTTCCAATAAGAAGAAAATACCTATGATGTTCAGAGGTCATAGAAGGGGAAGAAAGTCCTACAACTAATTAAGTTTCCACTTTCAGGATTTTTTTCTTGCAATATTCTCCCTCTCTTAACCTTCTTTTCCCCCCATGCATTTCTTTTTTCTTGTCTTTACAGCATTACTTGTAGTCAGTGTACTTGTTTACCTGAAAGGTCTTCCATCTGTGCATTCAAAAAGCTTTGCAGCTAACAAGCATAGAACCTATAAATAGCATGTTTTAAAGAAACCTTTAGCAAGACCAGTTCTCTTTCCC
>NW_009226099.1:10155-23790 GCF_000690835.1 Fulmarus glacialis
GTCACAAAGACACTGGACTGCTGTCCGAGAAGAATTGAAGTGAATTAAAATGGCTATGCATCACTGCCAGGATTCATGGCAGAAGCATTAACAGATAGAGATAAATTTGCTAAGCAAAGGAAGTCACAGTGTCTCTTTTTCACCTATGCAGTTTTCCCAGGCTAAAAATGAAGCAGATGACAAAATGTGTATCCTATAGAGTGACTGTTAAAAAATGTCATGTATTTGGCAGAAATGTTCACTCTGAAATTCCTCCCTGCAAAGTCATGTTATTTTGATAACGAAAAAGACTTGTGTGTTAAAGTTTTCTTTCTTTAAGGGCCATAAAATCCATATACAAAAGATAAAAGCATGTTTATTTTCCATATTGTGCAGGACAAATGATATGGACAAAGTTGTCAGCAAGTAACTCTTTCCAGTAATTCTGCATTTTGAGTAAACTTATAGGAGCATAAGGATAATATAGTGGTGCGAGGTCCTACCATTCTACCATAGCTCTCACCCTATTTTGGTGGAATTTGTTATTAAATATCTAAAATAAATATTTATTGTATTTATTGTGATATTTTTATTGAATTTAAACCATTTTAGTCCTGTAAGTCAAACAGATTTTTTGTGGACTCCAAGGAACACAGAACTGAGAATATATTTTTGTTAAATATATAAACAATCTAACTTAAGGTTCTGGACACTATATGGCTGTTTTAGAGAAAGAGTAAATTAATTTTTTGATCTTTATATTAGTAGATACAAATCTCATCTTTTTTTTCCCCTGAATATCCTTAACAGGCTGCACTGATTTTTGTACAGTGCCTGGATAATATTATGGTGATTGGAACTCTGGAAATTCAAAGATCAAATGCAGCACATTCATGGTCATAAAGCAAGCACACTATATTTGTTTAAATTATTAATCCACAATCCACAAAAAAATATTAAAGACTTCCTCCACTTCCTGCCAGAAAACCTGCCAAGATGCTGAACTGACAAGAATACATTGCAATACTCAGACAACTGCTCTGAACGTGCAACTTTTAACTATGTCTCTATGTACAATGCAGCCTTCAGAAAGCACAATGCCATTGTGGCTGGTTTGAGCAAAACTGATAATAACTCTTCACAGTAAAAAAAAAATTGTACCATGAAACCTGAATGAATCTTTTCAGAAACAGAGCATACTTTGAGAATTATTTGCTGTAATTGATTAAGAACACCACACACGTACACAGAGAGGATGGGAACACAGGGAAATACAAAGAATATATTCTGAATTTGCATCATGATTTTTACTTTTCCCTCTCATTCCAGAAATGAAAAAAAAAAACACCTAACATGGTCATTCAGGCACAAAATTCATATTTTGCCACCAATTCCAACTCTGTTAGATAGATACTATATCCTGTGCAAACTTTCTGCTCCTTTTCTTAAAACTGTTTCTGTATAAGAATGTGTGCATGGGAGAAGGATATTAAGAAAAGACTTTAAAGATGTATTTCATATTAGAAAATCCCACATAAATCTTTCTAAGTTGTGGCTGGAGTTATAGATACGGTAATCAACAACCTTACTATGGAGTCTTTGGAAAGAATATTGGTGCTACGTTCCTTTTGAAATATTAGAAAACTTGAAATTACAAATACTGAAATGTTACATTTTGCAATTAAAGACAAAGTAATATTAAGACACTAACTTCTACGATCATATAAATATAAGAAAAATCACTGCCAAATGTCATCCAAAAAGTAATATTTTCTGCATAAAGACATGGCAGTGTAATAGGTTTGTATCACACTTATTTGATCTTTTACCTAAAGTAATAGCATGAATTTAATCTACTTTTTCTTTTGTGGTTATGGTAGCTTACAGTAGAAAACATGCACTACCTATTGCTGACTTGAGGTGCTGTAGAAAGCTGAGAGCAAGCATTTCACCTTTGCAAGTTTGCCTATATTTTCAAAAAAAGAAATGCCTTCACAGGCTTTCTGTGAATGTTTTCACATGCAAATCAGTGAAAGCAGGACTACCATTTGTGTGGCAAGAGACAAGAAACTAATTTCTAAATGCACAGTCCATGCTGTTCAAATATTCTCTACAACCTGTAAAATATTGTAACACAATCTGGATAACTAATCTCATAGGGAATAATTTTCAATTCAATTATAATTCTTTTTACACTAGAAATACAGAAAGAAGGGAAATTGTTGTAAAGATGCAATGTTTCAAGAAATAGAGTAAGATGTAGGAAAAAATGCTCACCAGCAGAGCCGGGGAGAGAGGGTAAGACCACAACGACTACGTGAGGCAGAGTGAAGAAGGAAGATCTAGGTTTTTCAAGATGCCTTGTGAAATAGTTTTTATATTAAATAAACTGCTGTATTACCTAAAAAATTCCTGCAGCAAAAGAGATGCAAAACAGCTACAAGTTGGGAAACGCTCTATAAAGAAAGGAGAACCATGCTTAATAAAGCTAAGGATTTTCTGCTTTAATCTGTATGGAATAAAGCTCTATTCAGAATTTTTTTAAGAGGGTGCAGCGTAGGTTACCTAGTGTGCCTGCTCCAATCCAGTGCTAGAACCAAGCATTTATTATCATTATTGCAGGAATTGTACAGACAGGAAGCATTTCTGGCAGGTTTCCTCAGTTTAAATTAGTTTATCACCCAAAATTGTTTTTATAGAACTAAGAAAAAAAACGTAAGGGTTATCATTACTAAGGCAAATGTTAGGCAGTGATAATGCACGCTACGTTTTAAGGGATATTGAGCACATATTCTTTACAGCAGAAGAAACTGACATTTCTGATGTTTCTCATTAGAAACTCAGAAAGCTTCACTAGAATTTATGGACCCCCAAAACCACACAATCATTAAAACAGTTTACAAAACTTATGAAACGAATTTTAACTTCCCCCACTCCAAAACCACAGACAGTCCCAGAGATTTATAAAGACCAAGGAATGAATCTGTTACAGTGCTCATCAGGACCCTGACATCCTAGTTCTTCCTGGGACTGCTCCTTGTTTACTGCCACCCTTCATATCCAATCTATCGTTCATCCAATGCTCTTCTTTCTTCATCTTATTGTCATTTCCACACTACTGCCAGAAGACTCTTGGCTATAAGCAGCTAACTTCCACCCACATTTCCTAAGCTCCAGAAGCCATTGTAGCCTTAGGGAGGATCCTTCTTGGCAAGTACTGTAATTCAGAGTGTTTTTATCCTCAGAGCCAAACATATTCCTGAAAAACAGGTCTAGTGCTTACTGAATACAGTAAGGAAATTTGAGGAAAGTCATACTGCATGCTAAGTAAGCTCTCCTTTCTTTGGTTATGTGATTGCTCAAAGTCATCAACAAACCAGTGCAGAAGGAAAGAAAAAAGTCTTCCCCAGTAGCTCAGCCTGCTTTTTTAGTACAGACATTCCCTTTTTTATTTATATAATACTGGCCTGAAGGCAGAACAACACACCCATTCATTTCTTACTGTGAATTATAGTTTAAAAGCCTTTCTTCAATGGTAAATTACCTATCCCTAGAATAAACACAACCCTTATGACATGGGTTAATTGAAAGGATATTTCCTAAGGCACTGATGTCCACTGTGGTGAAGCATTTTTCTTGTCAGCACTGTTGAATGGATGGCATTGGGAAAGAGGGATACATAGCAAATACTCAGAGTGAGAAAGCAGACAAATGATAGTAGGCAGAAGCTGGAAGCAGGACGGTATCTGAATAGCTAATCAGTTCAGGAGTACTAGGGTGAAAAACCCTGCTGCATTCTTTCCCTTGTGTGCAGCAGTCACAATAACATTCTTTAGCTTTTGAGGTTTCCTTGATGAAAACTTTTTACTAGTGCAGATTTCCAGGCCATGAATGATTGAAGGTTCTTCCTTAAATGATACACAAGTAGCACATATTTTTAGTGTTCCTGGAAAATTGTACCCTTACAGCACTTTTCAGATAACAGGTAAATAATCTGATTTACACGACAGTGGAAGCAATTCTAAAGTCATTTATCAGACTCCCATTGAGAGGCATCGAATACTATCTCTTTTATAGATGTGTGGCAGATTACTCATCCTTTGTACACCTTTCTAAATTTTGGCACTTTTATGCAAATGGTTGAGGAATTTGCTCAACTGTAGCAAGCTGATGTGAGTGAGCTGAAAAGCACAGTAAATTAATTCACTGCATGTTCTCTTCTCACATCCAGATGACTGATCATTTTCTCTTAGTCTTCAGTACATTTGGCCACACTGAATAACATAGTGATGCAAAGTCTTTGTTCAAGTTCGGGTTTGGATTAGAATGTTATTTTCCATAACTATCCATAACGTACTAGTAGGTAAAAACAATAGTATGAAATACCTTACAAGAAAATAGCATGAAAATTAGCCAACAACAAGTTGGATGCCACAGTGCTCGGGTCTTAGCAATTGAATGTATGGACCTAGTAGTGACAAATATTTGTCTAATATTACAGCAAGCAGCTGCAGACTCGTATTAAGAAATAGAGAAAAAACAGCTGCAACTTGACTTCCAACCCTTTCAAAGATTTATTCGCTTGTCTCAGTACTGGGTTCACAATTTTTCTTCTAGTGACAAAAGTGATAAATACTAGAAAGGAAGGATTTCAGTATTTGCAACACGGCAAAAGCTATTAAGAAAGAAGGAGCAAAAGAGGATGGTTAAACTACCTTCTTTTCTTGCTTCATTGGAGTTTAAGCTTCTGTCCTCTGGAGATTTTTCTGCTGTGAAAACTTTGTAGTAGTTTCCTTTTTACTGCACCGTACTTTTAGGATATGAAAAGTGCCTGGAACCCGACAGCACTTACAGTTTTAATGACTGTTTAAGCTATTTAACAACATTGCAAAAGTGTATTTATTTTATCCTGTCAATTTTAGGGAGCGCATCTTGTCAAATGTATCTGGGGTTATACAAACACAGAGAATAGGCAAAAGACAGCTCTTTTTGAAAAGTGGGAAGAGATGTCAGCATTTTACAAAAATCACATGCCCTTGGATAATAGTAGATCATCTCGGCTATGGGTCGATCAGTGCTTTAGAAGCTCAGCGAGCAGCCTAAATACTGGAGTCTGCAATCTAAAAGATTGCAATTCCTGCAAAACCGTATATTCCTACATAGGTTTACCACACATAGTCTAAAGGTACTGCTGTCCTGCAGAATGTCTGGATCACATAATATGGCATATCCCAGAGCTGCCCAGAGAGCCAGTGCCTGAAATACAGCCCTGCTGTTGCTCATGATAGTGATCTATGATGTCCTGAAACAGAGAAAGCTCTGGAGTTGGGTATTTCTAATTATGGTACCACTATATCATATAGTTATGGGGCCTGAATTGTACTTTGTGTTCCCTGGGACTGTTTGCTGCAATCTTTAAGGTAAATGTGACCACTTAACTTTTTCAGTCATTACTATAGTTTTCAAGTGAGTCAAGAATATCCCTGTTACCAACATGCTGTGTTTTGTTTATAGTTCACATGGGTGTTTCAGCTAGCCTGCCTTGTGCTTGTTTTCAATAGTGAATGGAATAGATACAATAGATTTATTTAATTTATCAGAGAGGTGCCAGGTTGTTAAAAGATCTATAACGTACTTTCATTTCACTACACATTTAATTTTTCATTGCCAGACCAGCTTCGATGCTGAGGAGAATAAAAAGTAAAAATAAGAGGCTGATTGGTTTTGTTATGACCTTCACACAAATTTTTAGTTCACAAACAATTACCTGGCTGATTCATTTATGTTTGGTTTGCGATATTAATATTGATATCTCTCTGCAATCATTCATAAAATTAGTCTGGAGTTATGGTAATGTAAAATAATTATTAAGGAATAGAGAGGAGATTTTCTTACTGATGAACAAGAGAATTTATTGATGTCTATGATATATCACTAGTAATTATGACCAGGTGATTATTTTGTTGGTACTGGTAAAAAGCTGCATAATCTGGTTATTGGATTATGGCTGCTTTCCATCTTCAAATTCTTGTTCTGTTAATATTGTCTGTTGACGGGATGTGTAAAAAATAAGAGGCACTACCTATCCGTATATGAGTGAATATCGGTGGGCTAAGTCTTGGCGAGTTTTAGACCTATTTTTGGAGCAGCTTGCTTAAATTTGCTCACAGATTTGTTTCATGGGCACTTAGCAATGACCATTATGACTGCAACATAGATGTCTAGAGGGGTCACCCTGCATGTGCTGGCTTCTTCCAGCAATATGGCAATAATACTACCATCATGGAAAAATATCCCAATGCACTGGCCAACTTAGGACATGCCAGCAACAGGCTCCGCAACAACCTCTCACGTTACTTGAGGATGTGGGAAATTACAAAACAACAGCTAAGCCTGACAAGGAGAGAAGGTATGATACACTCCTCTATAGCACATTACTTTCTCAGCACCGTTAGATAAGCCAACAAAGTTCAAGGCATAACTGGAGCAATGTACTATGATTCATTTCTTACTCCATTAGTTCACCTAGTAATCACTCAGCAATTCTGAGAAATTGTGATTGGCATTTTGCTAAAAAGGTTTAATCTGGAAGAGATTTGTGAGGAAGTAGCAAAACAAGAGTAGTTTTTGGTAAAAATTACTTTTTAACTGACTGGTTTATAACTTTATTCTACTCTCACTCTTTCTGAGAAATTTGGGAAATGTTTGACCAGCATTTGAGTTTGGAAAACATTATTGTTTACCAAAGAGAAAAAACATTTTATAATACCTGTATAAACCATAAAATATAGTCCACAAAGGCACACTGTAAAAGAAATCCTTAGAGGAAACATAATAAGCAGATGCTGCCTCCTTTTGAAAGATAAACATTCAGAAAAACAAAATTTTATTACAACTGCAAACAGTTCTAAAGAAGACATAATTCCTCTTTTTGGAAACACCTATCACAATATTGCTGATTTTATACTAGGACCTCTTAAAAATCAGTTCATCATCACAAGTTTTATTACTTAAATGCTATCACAGGGTCTCGCTTTGTGACAACTCTGGTATTCATTCATGTGAATTTTTGTTTGGTTTTAGGAGCTCTCATACCTCTCTCATTTTTGTACTTGGCTTAGCTAAGCTTGTGGGAAGGACTGGGGGAGACAGTGCTAACTTTGGGCTTTAAAAGATTAGACCAGGGGATCCTCATCCCCAGGCTGCGCAGAATATCAGACAGATGATCCCACTACGTGAGCATGGGTTTTCAGAGTCTTTCAGAAAATATTTGAATACACTCAATTTCAATTCTAAAATAACCAAAGCCTCAACAAAGTAACAGTAAACCCAAAACAGTCACATCTGACATCTCCCATATTCGATGTAATCTAGAAAACAGAATTTCCATTGCATCACCAAAATCCCTTCACAAAACACTCAAAGGCAAAAAATATATAGATATATAACGCACATGAACTCAAGCATGCAAGAAAATTACTGTCTCCTTTCGCTTGGATGGCATTTCACATCCTAGAAGAATTCTTGCTAAAAAACCCCAGCCAGTTCTGACTTTGAACCTTTTCTTTGAGATTTAGGAAAAAAACCCAGCATTTTGTTTATGATACATCCCTCGCTTAGTAGAAATATTTCTATGACTTATGGTGGTAAACCTGTCTTGTCAAATCTCATGAGAAAATCTTGTAATAAAACTTAAACAGTCTTTTTCATTCTTCTTACTAAGACATGGTAAGTTTGCATAAGTATGGATATGCTTAAAAATTATTTCAAAACTTTTTGCACTTTAGCAAGTGTGAGCTCTGAGAATTGCCTGTAGTTCAGTTCCAACCTTATTAAGACATGACCCGAAGGCTCTCATTTGCAACTAAGGTGAATAACAGTTGACATTACAAGATCCAAGAATTTTTTAAAAATGTGACATTTTTAGGCGGCTTAAATGGGACAGGAAATAAGATAAATTCTCAAACACCTTGACCCTTTGTATTTATTCCTGGACGAAAGAGATAATTGAGTGCAACTCCACAGAAATATAAAAGCTTCCATAATCAAAAAAATAGACAGAAGCTATGCTCCATAGTTTAGACGTATATTAACTAATCAAAAGGCAAGAAATAAAGTTGGTTTTGTTTTTCAAATATGTTCCTAAAAACACAGTCTTTTCATTTGTAGGGATGCATACATTTTTCATGTCTGAAAGACTGAAACTCTCTGCAAGGAAATACTCTAGAGAAAAAAAAAAAAAAGATCCATTTCCCTCATGTCACACTCTCACACACTGGCACCCTCACAAGCTTAAAATTCATTGCCAGGTCTCCAACATCAGTTAGTGTACATTAGCGCGGATCACTGTAGAAGGCCTGCAGAAGTTGGTGCCGAGAATGCAGTATCCAGACTATATGTGTTTTAGGGATTTTATTCTGGAATATTTATACCCTGAGTCTATGGCCTGAATGCTCATTAATGGTTGGGGAACATCAGGTGAGCTCTTTAAGCACATCTTCTAATTTAGTTTTATCTAAGAGCAAAGCAGATGGCATGCTCTGAAACAAAAGCATCAGAGATAATTAAGATATTCTCTTCAAAAGCATGAATCCTGATCCAAATTAAAGCCAGATTCATGTATACCACCCAGCCCTAATTTAAACATCAAAGGCAAACATCACCAAAAGTGAGCATGCTGAATTTTAAACTCCTGAATTTCTAGCCAAAGGGGTGACCAGATGAATGAACAATGAACTCTCTTGAATGTATGTTTCTCATTTCAAATGGCTACAGCCCTCTGCCTTCTTCTCCTTGCCCTTTCTCAAATGCCCTCATGCTTGATGCAATGATCCTTCACTAAATGTCCAGACCTGTTTTGTAGTTTCTTATATTTCATCTGTAACATCACTACAGCTTGAGTTTGAAAATACTGGGTCCAGTTTGCTGCTGTAATTAAGACTAAAAATGAATACATTCACTTCAGAGATTATTCCTAAAAAATGTATAAGCATTTAGTTTAAATTTTTTTGATCATGAAGCTGTGAGTTCACATTGATATGGATTTCCTTTTTTATTTTATAACTCATGTAGCTCATGAAATATATTTTCTAAGCCAAACAGAAACTCATGGTTACTTTCTAAAGAGTACTTGGCACCACGCTTTTCTATAATCACTACTATTTCTTTGTACTTTGGGAGGTCTTCCTACTGCTTGGGGATATGCTACTCCCAAAGTATACTGGCATTTCATTGCAGCCTGATGTTGGATTCACACACCGTTTACATGGCACAACTATTTTGCAATTTTTTTCCATCTGCAATCTAAGAAATCTATTGCTACATACACCAAAAAACTCAAGGGGGGGGAGGGGCAAGATACAATGAAATGTAATCATGCCCTGAGGAACTGTGTTATTGAATCAGAGTCTAATCAATACAATCAGAAGTTCAATATGGAAATAAAAATGCTACCCACACTTGGTCAACTTTATTTTTCAAATACTTCCCACAGTTCTGGCTTAATGGAAAGCATTATCCAAATCTCACTAGCAGAAGCAATTGTACTGGCCACGCACAGCCTCTATAACTCAGAAACAATCTGAGTAATGGTAACACACATGCAGCTCATTGCATGCATTTAAGTGCTCTGCTAACACTAGGCTAAATTCTGGTCTTATTTGCAAGGGTTAACTGCAGTCATTAGCACTATCTGCTCAACTAAGCCCAATTTCATGATCTGCTCAGCGAATGAATTATTGCATGCCTTGCAAAAGCAGAGAGAATTCCTTGTCCAAAAACATAGAAGATGCCAATATTAGCACTGGGGGTAAGACTTGAAAGTTTCTTCCTTTTCCTCATGCACTGAAATTACAGTTTTCTCAAAAGAAAAACTAAATCCATTGATGGGGAATCATCCATTGGTGATTCACAGGTACCATCTACAAAGACTTTTTTAAAGGGAGAAAAGATATAGTGGAAAATAAGACAAAAAAATCTTTTGTTTTATGAAGTTAGTAGGGTGATTTCAGTTGTGTAAATGGACCATCTTGAAATTATCTCTGCTTCTATTAAGAAGATACACATGAATTATTACCAGACCAGAGCTATTCTATAGATAAATAAAAGTTAACATAGAAAATCCACTATCATACAATTTTAATCTCCTACCTTTTTTTTTTTTTTTTTGCCAAGCAGCAGAGATGACTAACAACCAGCTACCAAGAATCAGAAACAATTGACTTAACTTTTATAGCCAGGGGGAAGAAGAACATGCCAGTAAATAATTAGGAAAAAGCACCTCGGCCTCCTGCGCACACTCACGCACACACACACACACAATACTGTTCAGAAGTTCAGTGCCTACATTCCTAATGTAGAGTGCTGGCTGAGTCTGCATTATTTATCATTATTATTCAATACTGCTGCTGATGTATGGAAACATAAGGAGAAGAGATAAAAGAACTAATAAAAATAAAGCTATGGGGAGATAAAAACCTTTTTAGCTGTGCAGAAGATGTTTTGCTCTCTTTTTGCAACCTACCTTAAATTAAGACGCTGAGCTATGATATTTTCAACAGAAGAAATGGCAGAGTGGCTCTATACATATCACAAATTATGTAAGATGTGATTCATAGACATCAGAGCTAGAATTTTTTTTTTTTTTTAAATAACTACTGCAGGGTGAGATAAGGTAAGTAAGGATGACCTATATGAAGTACTTTCTGGTTAGATAGCTTTGTCTAGGTGCACAATAATAATAAAAAAAATCACAACCCTCTCTTCAATTACAAACAGTGGAATAAGTGTGAATGATTGTTCTCATCTTCTTTTAGATGCTACCAGCTTTCAGAGATATAAATGTGAAACTGGATGGTAATTTGGGTTAGAGGACAAGGAGTAATTGCAATTTTTCTTAATCACACCACAAAAGATGAAATAGGGGTATCAGCAGTGAGAAGGCCTAGAAAAGATGGGCCGTAAAGGTGGCACCCAACCCTGAAGTTAAAAGAAGGCTCCCAGATGCCATTCCAAGACAATTTATGAAAAAGAGTGCTGCCTGAGTTTGATGAGATTGAATTCATGCAATCCCGAAAAGTGAGGTAACAACAAAAACCTAGAAAAAAAAAAACCTGTTAAACAAATCTATGATTTTCAGAACAAAAAATGAGTTACATATATAACTTCCTCTTAAAGATATGCAATTTCCGTACTATGACTTTCCTTGAAAAAAAATTTTTACTAGAAGTTCTTGGCTTCCTCGAATGATTATTTTGTGTTGTTCTTTTGAGATTTCAGACAAACTTTGGAATACTTTAGTGAACCTTGAACCCAACACACTCATCTTTTTTTTAATGACTGTTTTCTCAAAATTACAAACTGTGGCAGTCTTACATTTGTAGCCCATCTCTTTGCTTTCTGTGAACAATGCACAAATATTTACAGAAAGTAAAATTCCAGAAAACATACAGAAGAGCAGACAGGTTTCAAAGAGAATTGTGAAACTTGTTTTGCTCCCATTTAAAATAAAAACTCAATACTCTTTCTTGTTCTCCACAAAAGGATTCCTGACAGATTGCCTCAGGACCGGAGGGCTGAAAGCTGCATTGTCTGTTAAACCATGGCAGACTGTGTCAGAGAAGATCCAGGCAGCATGTCAGCTACAAGCAAGTCTCTACCAGAACTTTTCAGCCCTGTTTTCTTAATGAAAGCAGACTTACACAATCACATCATCTGTTCATCTGTCACACTCTCACACATTCCTAATTTACTGGCCAAATCACAAACTTTGAAAGAGATCTCAAAGGCAGAAAGAATTTTGATGGGTTTGAGGTTTGGGGTTTGGTTTGTTGGGGTTTTTTCTGGTTTGTTGTTTTGTGGGTTTGGGGTTTTTGGGGGGTGGGTGTTGAGTTTTATGAAAATTTCCAGATGGATAAAGGGAAGAAATGTGCAGTGTAAGATCAAATGTTCAATTTGTTTTGCTTGCCTGGCCTGTCAGCACATGTGCAACCCTAGCCAAGTACAGCTGCCTCCTGTCCAGAGAACAATGTAGGACATGAGAAGGAGCAGAGAGTGTCATACAAGATTCAGGGCATGTCCTAGAGAATACTGTGGGGGAGTGTGAAGGCAATGGGGTGAACATGGGAATTTAATGGAGGGATTTATGAAGGAGTGAAGTTGCTTCCATAGGAATGTAAGACAAATCTGCAGAAAACTAAGTTTCATTAGTTCTGTTGCTTACAAAAGAACATTTTTAACTTAGCTGTCATTGTGGAACATTTCAATTACACCTAATTAGGAAGTTCTGGCAGAATTCTGATAAAACCTTCTTTCAGACACCACTGATGCAGGTAGTTTGGGCCACTGTAGGCACCAGAAGCAGCAATGAAAAAGAAACGTTTGAGGTACCTAAATAATCTTACATTATTAACTTCAAAACTCAAGCAGTTTCAGTGATTAAACATGTCTGAATGGTGAATACACTTCTGACATTTGCAATCAATTAATTGATAATTCATCATTAGAAATATATTGCTATTTCTTGAATGCTGCCTGGCTCGTAAAAATACAGAAACACAAAGGTGGTTGAACTGAATCAGTCAAAGGCCCATCTTCCTAATACCCTCCTTTGATAGATGTCAAATGTGAAGGTCCAGAGAATAACTTACCAGCAAAGGAAGTCTATAGGTTTCTTCCCCGCCATGTACTTTCCAGTGTTGGTTTGGAGCCTGATGTTTTATCCCTAAAGCACAGTGTGAATGGGTGGGAGGCTATTTTTATTGGGCTCCAGTATCAATAAAAAAGCATGGGGTATTTTCCAACTGTCAACCAAAACTCCTTGCTTCTGTGAAATGTTCTTTTAAAGGACAAATGAAGAAGTAATGGACAAGCAAATTGCAGCAAGAATAAGAGTGGGGTGATAAAATGGATCTTCTAAGACATAGCAGGATGAGGTCCTTTGAGATAGGAGTACGTGGAGCTCATTACTGGAACAGTGCCTGATTGAAGGAGAAGAATCTGTATAGCCCAAAAGAATAACAACATTGCTATGGTCAACTTCATTCTTTCCAATTTTTAAGTTTGCCATTATTTTCACAGCTCACTTTTGCTACAAGCTAGTTTCCTAATAATGAGAGGGACTGCTGAAAAGAGACTTTTATTGTGGTTTTGAATACACAAAATGTACAACAGAGGTCAACTAGAAGTGAATATTGGGGTCTTTCTTTTAAGACACAGAAATGAGAACTGTGTTAAACTTAAACTTATTTCAGAGTGGGAGGAAGTTATCTTCACAAAGTATTCAGCGATTATGAGATTTTTTTCAAACTCAAAAACATTTTTATTTTTCTTAAATAGCAGCTTTCACTACATTAGTGTCAGTGTAACAATAACCAATAACAGATTGCAAACAGCATGCCAAACTTGCACTGTGTAACTAGCAATACGGCAATGAAGAAACGTCAGTAATGATGATTGCCTAATTTAACATAGTTTAAAATATTGTTCATGAACTTGCAGGAAAATTAATTTTTTTAACCATAAAGTGGCATGAATACTAATGCTTAAGATGGTACACAAGAGACTTAATTTCTCACTCTTTTTCCTGTTATAGAATGGCTGTGAAAAAAAGAAAATATCCTTGTTCCCATAGCACCTTGAAAAAAAAAAATTTAAAAA
>NW_009226099.1:23800-29302 GCF_000690835.1 Fulmarus glacialis
ACTCCCTGCAATACTATCAGCCATCTACAACATCAGCTTAAGTGAATAGGTAGGGCACATCATAGATGCTATGGTAGAGAAGAACTTTCTTCCCTATGTTTGTAAATCAAGAACTGATTGACCAAGCAAATCATGGAAAAAAACCCTGTCATCTGATCAAATAGTTTTTAGTAGAATGCATTATCACTGGGGGGGATTTCCTGACCTTTACAACCAGAAGTGGCAGCAAATGTTTATATAGATAGAATTTCCAGAGAGTTAATTCATGCTAAAAAAAAAATTGAAAAATAGTTAAGAAACGGAAAGGATATTTAAATATGTGTTACAACACCTCAGTCTCTAATTGGGGCTAGAAGTCAGGTGGTATATTATCCAATAAATGCCAAATCCACACTTTTATCTGCCTCAGTAGACAGACACTCATTTCGCATAACAGGATTTTCCCTTTCAGTTCCTTCTGCAGTTGGTAATATGTTGAATGATGGATGTAATAGAAGTTGGAGATTTTCAGAAGTTTGGAGCACAAATCACAGTAGCAAAGAGATTTAAGAGCAAACTGACTTGCATTCTTGAAAAACTCTCTTTTCTTCGTTTATCTTTTGTGGAGCAAGGTCTTTCACTTTGCTTTTCTTGTTACTGTTTTATCTTGAAGCACAATTCTTTTTGACGCTTAAACAGTTTTGCAAAGGCAGATTGTCAAGAGTTAGGAATAGGTTTTCCAGGTACACTTATGCCACTAACTAACCTTGTGAGGATAGCTGTCTAAAACTTTCAGTGGATCCAAATGGCAGTAAACTATGACATGGAAGGAAAACAGCAATTAACTGGGGAAATTCAGGGAGTGGATTCTTATTTACAAGCTCCATTATTAGGCCCTCAGTCCAGATGCCAGCCTCCTTCGCTTTCAAGCAGTCCAGTCATTAGAACTCTACCCAGCCAAAATCATAAGGGATCTTAACTCTGAAGAAAATGAGAAAGATACCACAGCATGAAATGACAATACGTAGCACTCCTTTACTTTCATTGCCAGCTTTCTTGGTTAGTTTATGTCTTAACATGATCCAATTCTAGTCCACAAGAAACCAAATCATTACGGAAATACAAAAATAGCCCAGAGAAAATGCATAAAGATATAGATTTTATTTAAAATCTCATTGTTTTTCCATATGCTCAATGTACTATTTTGTAGCTCTGCAAATCCTGAGTATTTCATGACAGACCTAGCCTTCTCAGAACTGTTATTGTAAGAAGGTAAAATAGTGCCTCTATCATTAAGTAGTTGAGAATCTTTCATCTCTACCATCCTCTCATCAGTTAATTTTGCCATCTGCAATGCCATTCTGCTTACAGAAAACCGAGATGTAACATAAAAGAAGAAAAATTTAAAGCTTATTTTCTAGAGAATCAAAAGATCCAGGGTTTCAAACTATCTGCTGACTGACAGGGTATCTGATACCTTTCTTCATACTGGTGCTTATAGTTAAAGGCTATATTCTTTTAAGCACATCTTATTAAACACTTGGAGATAGAGAAAGGTCTACTGAGAGCTGATTACAGGTGTACATTGAATTGAGAACAATTTGTCCTCTCAATTCTCTTAAAACCTATTTCCAGCACTTTAAAAAATATTATGTTTTCTTGCTATGTAATATATAATTCTCCAAATTGTGTGGTGACTGTTTAATCTCTCTCCAGAAGTTTTTCCTATATCTTGAGTGTTTTAAAGACAAATACACTTATGGTGAGAGTACCATGTATTTAGTTGGAAAACTCCTTGTTACAGAAGAAAGATTAATCAAAAACTCGATTACATCTACAGATTAAGATGAAATTAGAGTGTTTGATTCTTCAGACATTGATGGAGGTACTTACTGGTTTGTCTGTCTTTTGTTTACTGTAAGCATTACATTTCACTCTCTTTTCGGTTTTGGGTTTTTTGGGTTTTGGGGGGTGATGGTGTTTGTTTTGTTGGGGTTTTTGTTTGTTTGTTTTTTAATATTGTATTTGCTTGCCTCACATGCAAGGGGCCAGAGCAGCAACATCCAAGACCTGGAACCATCATATACCAGGGCAACAGTTCAGTAACAGGAGTCAAAACAGAAACTGAGGATCAAGAAAAGCAGCTGGAGCCAGGATAAATGTCAGGAAGTAAAAACCTGGATGGAAGCAACACCACTAGCATCTAATTCTTGACTAAGGAGCAACTGTTAATTGTGTTAGATGGAGCTATCTCTCTTAGCAACTCAGAGCACCTGTGTTTGTAAGGGCCTGGCTGCAAGGGGTTGCTTATATGGCATTGTACAGAGAAAAGTGTGCCAGACTTTTCTCGGAGGTACACAGCAATAGGACAAGAGGCAATGGACACAAGTGGGAAATTCCAACTAGAAAATTCCAATTAGATCTAAGAAAATGTTTATTTATTTATTTTAACCATGCGAGTGGTCAAATACTGGAGCAGGCTGTGGGATCTCCATCCTTGGAGGTTTCAAGACAAGTACCTGCACAACTTGATCTCGTTAGATCTGTTTGAGCCGGTGGGTGGACTAGAAGACCTTTGGAGGTACCTTCTAAACCAAATTATTCTATGATTCTAAAACAGAGCATACTTTATAGCAAAAACACTAGCAATAATAAAATTTTTGCAACAATTTTGCAACTAGCAACAATTAAATATTTACCCCAAGATCTAAAATAGGCATTCAGGAAAAGATATCTGTAAATCAACAGCAGCAGCATTTGATGAATCCCACTAATATTGCAGCTCGCTCTTATAAGGGAAAAAAATAATCAAGGTTACTACCAGAAGGCTTGTGTGTGAGCCACATTTTATTGCCTTGTGGTCCCTTTCCAATTTCTGCTTGTGAGAATGTGGATACCTCATCTCAGTCCTCATAATTTGATAGCATCCTGTATCAATAACACTTGCCTCCTCTTGTTTGGCTTTGGTTAAGCTTCCTCTAATACAACTCAAACTGTAATCAAGGAGATGAGACAGCCACAGTATCCAAATTAATATTAGTATCTTGTAAATCTTAGTAAAAGCAGGTTCTCCACATGTTTAACACACTTTCAGGAGGAGAAATCTAAGAAGCTTTTGATGTCTCTACAGATTATCCAACAGCAGAAAGTACAGAGAATACCAACACCTCAAATTTTAACACAGTTGCATTATTCTGATACAGTAGCTAGAGACATTATTCAAATTTTGTGTAAAGCCCTCCATTGAAGCCTGGACTGGTTCAGCGTATTCTTCAGTTATCAAACACCGTTTGTTGCAATACATTGCTATTTCTGCTAAGTGAAATAATCCCCAGACGATGCAGATTTACCTTCTAAGAACCTAAATGTCAGCTTAGATTCTTTTAATAACCAGATGGTTCCCGCTCCTTGAATTAAATTTGGCTAAATCATTTCTACACTTGAAATGTTTTTGTTGTACCATGAAGGACCATGTTCCTTGTTCACTTCTTCGTTTCCCTTTACTTTATGTAGAAAAGGCTTCAAAACACTCACTAAAAATCAGAAGCCAGAATTAAAATTATTCACACACCATTTCCCCTTAATTTCTACATGGCACTGTATTAGCTTATGTCCCTAGAGCAGAGAAGGTAAAAACAACTGATCCTCAAGAGGTTTGAGTTCATAGGGAATTTTCTTACTATTCTTTGATATTGTGCAGCTTATTAATAAAAACAAAACTGAGGTAAACACAAAGCTATTCAGAGCTTGCACCTATTCAGAGAAACTGATGGTTTTGATGTCTGCAGAGAATTTCAAGGCAAATCAATAAGCTACAAATATCAGAGTTCCCTTAAGACCTTGCCTTGGGTTCATGGACAGTATGTCACTGAAAAATGCTTTGACTGAAGTGTTTCAGGTTTTGTAAAACAGCATTTTCTGATGGTTTTTTTGATTGAGAAATTTTCAACCAGTTCCAACTGAAAGCACTTTTTCTAAACATATTACCTATCCATTGTGCAAGTAAAATATGCAAGAATCTGCTGACTCAATATTCTCTGCATTTGTGACACTAGATTGTAATCTTCCTTCTCCAAGTCCACATAAAATGTCACTTATTAGGCATTAAGCCTTTAAAAGCCAGTATTTTGGCAAAATTTATAAGAATCCAATATGCTGTTTGTATAGTAATTAGGAGAATACTGAAAAGACAACTATATGGGAAATGTTTCTCACACTTCAATATGGATATTGACCTTAATAGATTTAGTCATAGGCAAATTTTTGATCAGTATCAACTAAGTCTTGGCAGCCAAGGAAAAAATAAACATCTATATAACACCAGCTGAGCAGCAGAAACAATTGTTAAGGCTTATAGTTTCAAAATTGCTTGTGAAAAGAAGGAAATCAAGCCCAACTGATAAAGGATAGGTAAAATGTCAGTCATTTACAGGTGGAATCACCTACTCATACCTCTGTTTTAAGAAAATGTATAGTTGGCTTAAAACAGGCAATATATTCTGTAACATTAGCTTCTCTTTGAAGAGAAGCTCTGCTGGCTTATAATAGGGAAATACTGCTGTAAAAGGGATGACTAAGCTGGGAAAAAAATAAAAAGAAACACTATGAGTGTGGACAGACTTATTAAATTATGGAAAGCCACCAGCATTACCATTTTCTAGTGTTCTGTTGTAGGAGTCAGGGGGATTTGATGTATATATATCTACACATTACCATTTTTATTTTCTTCTGCAGCAAGTTGCCATTTTTGTGAAAAGAGAAATTACTGTCAGCTTCCATTCAGCAAAGACAGCTTCTTTGTCCGCTGTCTTATAAATGTGTCACCATTAGGCTCTTCCAGATCTGTCTCCTTGTTTCATTAGATTTGACACACATTCTTCTCTGAAGTCAGAGGTTAAAAGGCTTTCCAAATCCATCAATTCCTTCCCGCTCCCTATCCCATTCTTGATTGCTGCCTCTCTCCTACAGACAGCTGAAGGCTCTATCACGGTACAGCTATTCTCCCTTTTGTCCCTTAGAACAAACGAACCCAAACTGAGCTTCTACATCATGCTGCTGTCACGGGCTCATACTTCCATACTCCTAAATAAACTGCATCTGACTTGGCAGGCGTGTTTTCTAGCATCGGTGTCTTGGCAACAAACCTAGGATGCCCTAGAGCTTCACATTCTATTTAGCTTAGATAGTATCATTCATGCGGAGATAGTTGCTTGTTGCTCCAACAAGCAACCAACAAGACTCCAGTTATAGGTTGTTGGCTTCAAACACAACCCAAATTTTATGGTACACTCTGGAATGTTGTAACAGTTCTACTTCCCTGTGGAAGCATGCAGGTTTTTTACCAATCCAGTACAAGAAGATCCATAAAAATACATGTTAATAAATTTAAAAGGGATAATAGTACAAAATGAATGTGAAATTTTGAGTACCTGGCTAAAAGAGCTTGAACTTTAAAAGCCCGGATCATAATAGAAGTGCAAAGCAGCCTTGAAGTAGGCAGTTGTACTAAGAACTGTTCAGCAG